>NC_089146.1:17753628-18055743 GCF_009819655.1 Sylvia atricapilla | reverse complement strand
TAACTTAAAAAAAAATGAATATTTTATGAGCAAATTTAGGTCTGTTCTTGAGTTATAAGACTACAGTATTTTCTGTAGGAGTTTTGACCATTCTAGATATTGACTGTAGCTGCACAGGGGAAGTAATTTGCCTGTTCAACTTGCCTGCCCTATAGTGCCTTCCATATTAGACCCAAGATTGCAAAGATAAGAACTTCAGATACAATAACTATTTTGTGAAATGTAATTTTTTGAGACTATATGAGGCATTTAAAGATTATAGATTTTAAAGACTTGTTCTTGGAATTCTACCCCAGAAAAGGGAAAGGCCAGTAACAGTCATACCGGGAATGTAACCTGACTAGGGAGAAGAATGAAAGGTTTCTAGGCAGAGGTCATATGTAGACAGTGCATAATGCTGGTAAGTGCCATTGTGGAGGAATTTCTTGTAAATTATTCTCTTTTTTATTAACTGACATTCTTTCATCTGTGTAGTTTATTATTTGTCTGAGTCTCCATGCTTTAAAGTAAACTGCTCTATTTCAATTTGGTGAAGAGTTTTCATGTTTAAGGGACTCCCAGCTTCCTTTTTTCTTTCCTCATCCCCTCCTTTCCTCTTCTTTCCTAACTTCCCCTTGCCAAATGGAAGGAGTGAACTGAGCAGTAACACAGGAGTTAATTTCTAGGAGATACCTGCTGTTTTGAAACAGCAGACCTGAAGTATGCACTTCAGTGCAGCAGATGGGCAGGTTAGAAGTTCAGGTGCTGTTTATGTGACAGTCTTTAAGTCTAGAAAGAAGTCTGGCTGGGAATGAAGTACGGCCTTTCTTGGTCTGTTCCCCACGCTGCACCCAGGAAGACAAGCTTTGTGGGAGTAAAAGCAGGTCTTGATTTTAATAACCACATTTAATTGCCACCCCCACAGATGACACTTGTTCTTACAAAAGGACAGGTTGGTTATCAAAAGAGGCAGTATTTTCACTTGTAGCTTTTGAAAATGTAAAAAATTAAATATATTAGTATCCTAATGGCTAAGCAGAATAGCTGTCCTACTTTCCTTTCTTTCTCACTGTTCATGTGAATTCATTCACCTGACTTCTGTTCCTGTAAGACTGAATTTAAACTACAAGAGATTTAATTGAAAATGAAATATTACTGAACTTATTTTCTGACAGTGTTTGAGGATGAGTTATGATAATTCACTAAAATCAGTGATTGACATGTAAGGTGTATGGGACTATGAAACTTTCTCAAGCATCCTTTTCATAAATAGTTTCCCGTGCTAGTTTCATTTGCTTCTCTGACATGCTCAGAACGACGTACTGTTCGATCAGTGCTGGTTAGTGTCAATGTTTGCTGCAAATAAAATGAACAATGTACTGGATAGAAGCCATATTTAAAGTTGAACAGCATAGGTCTGTATCTGTTGCATTAGTTTCTCTTCTATTGAAGATTCTCAGTACTACAACAGTAAGGTCTCAGTATGTGATAAATTTTGAAATACAAGTGGGCTGCTGCCGTGAAAGAAACACTGCCTTACCAGCCTGGCTGAGTGAGCTCTGAAATCAAGGTGTAGGCCTCTTATGCAAGAAAGTTTGTGTAGTTCTCTACCGTAAATATTGACTTCATTCTGATGTCATATTGGTCTTAGGATCTGAAAATGCTTGTGAAAAGACTTCGTTTATGTTTCTGCGGCAAGAGTTGCCTGTGAGATTGGCAAACATAATGAAGGAAATAAGCTTGCTTCCAGACAACCTCCTAAGAACACCTTCAGTTCAGCTGGTGCAGAGCTGGTAAGAACAGTGACATTCCATTCCTTGAAGGGTGACCTTCTGTGTATACACAGGCTGGAGGAACTCACTCTCTTCTACTGAAAGAACATTCATAGGCTTGTTACATGAACACCACTTACTTATACTCAGATGTTAAATATACCAGTGTGATTAGAAAATAAATTTACAGATGTGGGAAAAAAACATTTAGGAGCATTAGCGAACCCACAAGGGAATTAAAAAGTCATTAAGTATTTCACATGCTCATGTATGAGGCATTTTTTTAAATCAAAAATCTACCAGAACAGCGCTTAATAAGGAACTTGCCTAAAAGTGAAGAAGCTAGTTGAAGAAAACAACACTAGCAGACTAATACACAAAGTGTTTGCAAAATACAGCAGAAACCATTTACAAGACAGGTTATGCAGATTGAGAGTAAAGGTATAGAAAATACGAAGAAAAAGCAATAGGAAATTCCCAAAGGCAACACATAAAACAACAGAACATGAAGGTATTAAAGTAAAAAAGACATTATTTCAAAAGTAAAGTTTGGTTCCAAGTAAACAATTTAGGCATAAACTTTTTTAAAGATGAAAGCAAAACAAAGAGATTGCTTGGCAACTGCTGAAGGCACAAGGATTTCTTTCTGTAAAGGCTTTTAAAGGTAAGATACCTGCCAAAATCTGCCAGCAAGTGGGATTGACTAGATGACTGAATATGAAAAGAGCTATCAATGAAGATGAAGGCTCTTAATAAAACAGAAATGCTTACATCCTCACGATACTACATGACACTGATCAAATGGGACATTAATTCTATTTGGGCAAATGCAAAATATAACACAGGGAAGAACCTCCTCTCCCTGTGTGCTTGCTTCCTCACAATGGAAAAAGAAATTTTGATGCTACTGGGAATATTTTTCTGGATATGTCAGTTGATGGCAAAAAGGAAAATAGTGTTAGAAACTAAATAACAAATGGGGAGGAATATAATTGTACCACTGTGTTAGCCCATTATTCCCCTGAATTGCATGCAGCTCCATCCTGAACAGAAAAGACCAAGAGGGATAATCAGAGGGTTGGAACAATTTCTACGTGAGGAGAAACCAAATAGAATTCTTCAGCTCGGAAAATACGTATCTAAGGAAAGGGATGGCAGAAATACTTAAATCATGAACAAATGGAATGATTTTTCTACTAACAGGAACGCACTGAGGCTGCAAATAAGTGATCACCTACTGGGTTTTAAACACAAAGATGATATTTTATGCATTCTAATCAAACTGTGGAATTTATTGCTCTGGAAAGTTTGGAAGAAAACATCATAAATAGATTCAAAGGAATCTAACAAAACTGACAGGGAGACAGGTAGAATGACTTGGGAACACGCAACATTGGAAGACCACAAACTGCTAACCAGAGAGATCTGGGGAGGGGTATTAGAATTGATCTTTATCCTGTTTGTTTCATTGAAAGGTATGTCCAAAGTCTTCAGGAGATTCTTGACTTTAAGGACAAAAGCTCAGAAGATTCAGGGGCTATTCACAGGTAAGGCTTTGCTGTTACATATTTTATCTTGTTAATATTGTATGGAAGAACTGGCAGGAAAACAAGAGCTGAAAAAAAATTTCCTATCTCAAATCTTTACAGAAGAATTGCAGCAATGTCATTCCCTGTCCCTAAAAGGAGGGTACATTAAAACAGGAAATTAGGCACTTCAGCATAATGTCATTCTGTAGAATGCCCTGGTCAGTGCTGGCTCACCATGGCTTGACAGGCATGGGTCATTCAGCATGAAAACAGTTGGCAGTTTTCTCTTGGTGGATACCAAGATAATTATCTCTAGATATCTTTATTTATTATCTTGATTCTTGGCAGAATCAAGATAATAAATAAATAAAAGTTTTTTAAGCAGTCAAAATAGTGGATTTACTGATTGTTTCAACACTAGTCACCTGAAATACACTCTGGAAACTGACCTGCCTTCTTACTGCAGTAGGCAGACGTATTTTTGTATGTAAGTCTTCATTTCTGTAGACAGACACTCTGTTGGCCAGAGTATTAAATTCTCTGGAAAGTGAAGTACTAACAATGTATTTAGTTTTACAGATACTGTGATAAAAATCCGGAATCGCCACAACGATGTAATTCCTACAATGGCTCAAGGAGTAATAGAATACAAGGAGAGCTTTGGCATTGATCCAGTGACCTCACAGAACGTGCAGTATTTTTTAGACCGCTTCTACATGAGTCGCATTTCAATCAGAATGCTCCTTAATCAGCACTGTAAGTTCCAGTGTTGAAAGGAGGGGAAATGATATCTGTACCGTGTCAACTGTATTTTCCTTTAATGTTTAAGTGCTTAATATATCCTAAGGTGCCACTTAAGAGTATACTATTTGCCTTGCTATTTATAACTCATTCTTAATACCATTCCTAAAATATTTATTCATAGTAGGCTTTTCAGTATGGTGAGGACCGAAATTATAGAGTGCCTATACATTTTTTATTTACCAAAACTGAAGACACAAACTAAAATTATTAAGTTATGCTGGATATTAAATGATGTTTTCTTTTTTTGGCAGCTTTACTGTTTGGTGGGAAAATTAATCCAGCTCATCCAAAACACATTGGAAGCATCGATCCTAACTGCAATGTTGTTGAAGTTATTAGAGGTAAATTCAGATGATAAGAACAGGAATCCTGAAAGCTTACATAAATGGCTATCCTAAGAGCAAATACACATCCTGGTATGCATGTATCGTTTTGTTCTTTCCTTCCTGGAGCAGAAGTTGTATTTGACGTGAAATACAATTTTGTTTCTTTTTCCTGTAAGTGCAGTTTTTCTGAAAAAATACAAATCTCTCTGGCAGTGCACAGTAATTTCAAATTTTGTTTTTTTTTTTTCAACAGAAGCTAAAGACGTGGGAGGGGGAAATATAACTTCCTGTGTTTTTCATTATAGATGGCTATGAAAATGCCAAGAGACTTTGTGATTTGTATTACATGAGCTCTCCAGAACTTATCCTTGAAGAGTTGAATGGTAAGTGAATGTGCACAAGGCATGCTCCTGAACATCATGATGGCTTCTTTTTAAGGAGGTGGTGGTGAAATATTCTGCTTTTCACACAGTTCATGTGTTTTCTGTATCAATTGTCATAAATTGATTTAAGTCTCACAGAATGCTTTCCCCATTCCTCTCTTCAATCAGAAAACTGACATGGGTAGAAGTTTTTGATTCTACTCCTATTCTATATAACAAATTTAGCAGGCTCCTTCCCTTACTAAAATTACATGTTTCTTCACCTGACATTACTGCATCACACCCTCTCTGCATTTCTTGTGACACGTTAAAGATTTATATGAGACATTTCATTCAATCTTCTTGATACCTGTGAGGTTATTTGAAAGCAACTATGATATGCCCTAGTCAGTGTTCCCATAGTGGGTTTTAAGATTAATTTCTAAAGCAACATTTGAAAATCTTGATTATGACCTTCAATTAAGATACAATTTTTCAAAAGATTTCTGTTTAAATTTTCCTTCTTGAAATTTAACAATACAAGTTTACATTTTTAATTACTCTGGGAATGAATAAAAGACGTCTCATTTGCTATTTAGTTATTCAGACTCTCTCTTCTCCAGCTAAGTCACCAGGACAGCCCATGCAAGTGGTGTATGTGCCATCACATCTCTACCACATGGTTTTTGAACTTTTCAAGGTCTGTGCACTTACCATTAATTACACAATTCTTTCATACATCTTTGTTTACTGAGATTGTATTGCTTTGACTTTTTGAACCGATTCTAGATGACAGTGTGTTTTTGCAAGCACAAACTTCCTGCCATTTGACTGCAGCAACACAGCTAGCCTGTACTATTAGAGAAACAGTAATTGCATAGAAAATGAACAGTTTTGGAAGATGTTTACCTAGCCACTGAATACCTTCTGAGTAGACATCTTAAATCTTAAAATGTATGAAGATACTAGTTAATAAAGCAAGTGAGAATAAGATACACAATTTATGGGCTATCTTCAAATCTGGTAAAATGTGTAACAGGTCCTACAGAGCTTTCCTCAAGCAGTTTAGTTCTAGATTTTTCTTGGACTTTGTGTCATATTGCATGTACTATGTGTATCATAGAGAATTCTAGAACACAAACACTGTACATTAAACTATCCATGTTTCTTTCAAAACGATTAAAGATTTTTAAGTCTCTGTATTCTAATAAACTAAATGTGTACTGATACTGAATAAACCAGGAATATAAAAACCCCCATTTTAAACCAATAATACATTTGTTGTGTTTCTCAAATACATGATAAAAATAACTGCTAAATTGATATTTTAAGGTGATATACAAAGTGAATAGGATTTAAGTTGTACTTGAAAATTACAGAATGCAATGAGAGCCACCATGGAACATAATGCTGATCGATGCATTTATCCTGCTATTCATGTCAACATCACGCTGGGAAATGAGGATTTAACTGTGAAGGTAATTTTTTTACTATTCTTTGAAGGTTATTTTGATTAGATTTTTTTTTTCCTGTCATGAGCAGCATATTAGTAACCTGAGCTGGTGATCTGGTTCCATTAATAGATTGTATGTGATGACGTATGTAAGTAAAAAAACCCTTATGGAATTTCACATACTGCCTCATGAAGAGGCTGCAGTCACACTAAGAGCTCTGCAATAGCATCCTGTACTTCCTTGTGTCTCGCCTAGCTTAGAAGCAGCGATGACTAAAAATGAAGTAGCATCTTTATGCAACTGTAGCATCAACATTTTCCAAGTGACAGTGACAGAGCTATACAGGTGTAAAATAACTGAAGAAAGGGAAATATATATTGTATATTCCACACAAAACAAACCTCCTGAAGTACTTTGCAGTTTCTTCTTTTTCTGTACAAGATCCACGTTTGATTTCAAAGACCAATTGCAAGCACCAGGTTTTTCATAGGTCTAACTAAACTGTAGTAAAACGACTCATCTGACTTACTCTTTCAAGTAATAGGTTTTAGTAAATCATATTTAAATGGCAGTATTCTTGAGGAATAAAGATAAAATACACAGAGAACCTAGCATTTGCTAAAAGGTATAGATAGTGACTTCAGACAAAAGTGTGTTATGAACAAGATAAAAGTAATGCACAATTCAAGCAGAATTTCCTTTCCTCCAAGAGATTATGAATGCTTCTTATGGTAGTATTTTATTTAATGGTTTGGATAAGGGATGAAAGGGAAGGATTCATCTCTATTTGGTCATTGTTGAAGACAAGAATTAAAGAATATCTGTAAAGTAGAGACAGCTTCAAATAATACTTTACAGGAACTTTCTCTGGCTTATTGTTTGAGAGAAGCTGTCTTTTATAAAAATGTATTCAGGGATATTAAGCTAAATGCTCTTTCTTGTTCCAGATGAGTGACCGTGGTGGTGGTGTTCCTATGAGGAAAATTGACAGGCTGTTCAACTATATGTATTCAACAGCACCACGTCCTCGTGTTGAGACATCACGAGCTACACCTTTGGTATGCAAGTCTTTTATATCCTGGCATCATGGACAGACAAGTCTAATTGTCATTGAAACCATTTAGCCATAGCTATGAAATACTGATTTTATAGATACTACATGGAGTAATATTTTAATTTTACTTAATTCAAACTTAAAATATTTTTTCAAAAAACAACTAGAAAACAGCATAAAATACTAAAAATTATTTAAATTTGTTCACGATTCTCTTTTTCTCTACTAAATCTAAAGACCAGCCACCTCAAGCAGAACACTTAGATATGCTGCACATACTGCAGTGAGAGCAAGATTCACAATTACTTTCATAGCCACTCAGTGAAAGGAAGAATAATTAAAGCGATGACTTTAGATGAAGGCAATAGTTCATTTGTATTGTGTAGTCAATTGTACCAACCCCAGCAAGGATGAAGGTACATAAATGTGACAGGGCATATGAAGAATCCACTTTCGTCTCATGTGATTGTAATAAGTGCCAAAAAATAAGGCCTAAGCTCTCAGAAATTAGACTTTCTGAACAGCTTTCCTGTATTTATTCTCCCACATTGCATCTTTTAAGAATATATGTAGTTCTGCATGTAGATGACCCTGCAACTCACTAAACATGAGATCTTTACAGAGGAGTGTTGTGTATGCTCATTGAGGAATTCCCTCTAAAATTCAGTATTTAAACAAAAAATCACACCTAACCCTCTGTCCTGGGCTCTGTCCTGCCACTGCAGCCAGACCTTGGCAGAATTTCAGTATAAGCTGCAAATTCATAGACATTGTGTCTTGAACGTTTTTTATACATACTGACAATGAAATGTATCTTACTTAAGAACATTGAGCACTTAAGATTACTAGATCTATGAGGCCTGATGCAGACACAGCACAGTTATCTCCAATGGCATCTCTTAAAAAAGCTCATAATACAAGTGTTACCTACTCAGCCTTGCCTAACAATCAGTTTTCTCATAATCACAGATCATTCATGCATTCTTCTGGTTTTGGGGTATGTAACAGCTTGGGGGGGCATAAGAGTTAACACCTGAACTCCTGTTACTCTCAAACGTCATGCTTAGTTTATTTTACCGATTAAGTTAAAACAGAAAATGACACTGATTAATGCAGTTAATGGAAGTGTACTTTTTCTCTCCATCAGGCTGGTTTTGGTTATGGCTTACCCATATCACGTCTATATGCACAGTACTTCCAAGGAGACCTGAAACTCTATTCCTTAGAAGGCTACGGTACAGATGCAGTTATTTACATCAAGGTATGATGCAACACACGAGCATTTCACATTATCAGCGACTCTAATCTGAACTGCTAATGGACCTCCTTGTTCCATTATGATAACTTCAAATAAAAAGAATCATCAGTACAGTCTTTTCTCTTTACAGGCCTTATCAACAGAATCAATTGAAAGACTCCCTGTATACAACAAAGCAGCCTGGAAACATTATAAAGGAAACCATGAAGCTGATGACTGGTGTGTGCCAAGCAGTGAGCCAAAGGACATGACCACTTTTCGCAGTAGGTAGCTTTTTCCTCAGCAGCTCTTAAGAAATAGATTAGTCTAAAGAGAATTTAGAAGACCTAATTTATACCAAGATGTTGAGCCACTCTGATACGTGAAAGTAATTTTAAGTGGTGTAACAGAAAGTTCAGTGTATTTAGGCTTTTCTGAAATTAAAAAAGCAACAGCCACCAAAACTCCCAAACAAAGGTCACACTGCATTTGTTTCACTTTCTGTTTATGACTCCTTAAGTAAAGGAGCAACATTCTGGTTTTTATAGGGATCAATGCAATGGCTATCACATCTGGTATTAATTTGTATTATTACAAAATTTTATTAGAAAAACTATGGAAAAAGCTCACTGGAACATTCTTCCATTATACAATTAATTCTACAGATTAATGAAAAACTGTGTAAGAAATATCAACCTCACTGCTATACCTCTGCAACTGTATGGCACTTTCTTTTATCTTAAGCATGCTGAAGCTTAATTTTGCGAAGTTAGATATGTTGCCTACATCCACTGCCTACATCAAGGGGGTTTTTTCAGCTGTAGAAATCACACATCTCTGTAGGGATAAAAAATTCTAAAAAGCGTTTTTAACTGCTACTACTGGTATAATGTATCTCAGGTATGTGGCATCGGTTGTATTTCTTTGGTTGTAATGTGAATATATAATGGATGTGAAAAACTTACCTTGCCCTGATCATTGTGAATTAAAGAATAGCATGGCTTGTGTACAGTAGAGAAATGTTGTCTTGCATTTACCTGTATTTCTGTAGGTCATACCAAAATGCAGTATCAACATTCTAGCCTTCGTAAGATCTCAGACTTGGTTATGTCAGGTACAGCTGTAAATGGAAACTATTTTAATAAACAGATTTTTAAAATTTGTCTGTAATAGGGCATCTCTATTACTTCGACATATAGGTAGCATAAGCTACCTTCTCAGGAGTAAGTAAGAATAAGTGGAATTAACAGTTTTTGAATATACCTTTGCATTTTAATATGCTTCTGGCCTCGTTTTTGTAGTAACTGGAAGTTACACTATAACATAAACATGATAAACAGAATATGTTAATCAAAGACAAATCAGAACATACAGGGGGAGATTGAGAGGGGAGTGAACCTTACATTTCAGATACAGAGTCCTTTTAATAACGAATGCAACTTAATGCCTACTGTACGAGCTTTGTTCAGATCATAGACATCTGTGTTGCACCTTGATCCCTGTCACTCCTGAACATTATTGGAGTGATGCAGTTAAAGCCATTGAGAACTTACCTTTTCTCAGTTTAATTAAAGTGCATGTAATACTGTGGGTTTTGCTCTGTAGCAGACATGCATAATCCCTCTCAGAAACAATAAGCCTAGCTTTTGCTAGTTTACTGTCTCTGTGCAGAACAGAAGGTGAGATACCACGAGTGAAGGAGATAGGTGGGATGTTGGAAATTGACGTCATGCTACAGATTCAAGATTTATCACCCATTACCTCTCTAGTCAAGTTCTGCAAAACAATGAATTGGTTTTATACCCTGGTTAAGCTAATGTAGATAACGTTAGCAGCAGTGCATTACAGACTGGGCTGTATACACAGTTAAACTGACAGTCTGAGGGAGGATTATTGTATCTTAACTGCCATCAGAACAGTAGGGTTACCTATTCCACTCAAGCCTGTGGGCACTTCAAGGCCCCTGTTTTTCTTCCTTACAAGGATGCAAGGTGATAACTGGCACTCTTTCCATCTGCATGGCTACAAATGAGAACTGAGAGCTGTTCTCTTCTTTGGCACTACAAGAGTATGTGAGGAATGCCACATAGTGTAAAATGGGACCTGTACAAATGTTGGAAGGGACACTTGCAACTATTGCTTTTGCTAAACTAAAGCTGAAAATTACAGCAAGGGCTTTTAAAAACTCAGGTCTGAAGCCAAGCATTCTAGCCTTTAAATCTTTTAACTAACATAATTGATTTTAGTAACATTGGACAACTACAAGTGATGTTTCTGAAGAAAAGCTGTTTTCTACAAAGTCCCTTAAGTATTTTAGATATTACTGTAACATCTCTTTCATGTTCTCAGCTAACTCCCAGTTGAATTCTGATTACTAGAGCAACTTGCTGTATAATTATATTTGCAGTTATCTCTTCACCTGCCACCCCAAATGATTGTGGTGAAAACACAAATGCATAGTGTTTTGATTTACAATATTTAATCTTTGATAACTTTTGGTTTAAATAGAAGTGCAGGAGACAACTTATGTATTTAGTATTTTCAATACTATACTGAAGTCACTGCGAGCACACTGGTTAAGTTGAAGTGAATCACTACAGAAAAGTAGCATACTGTCAAAATGCTGAAATTAATAGTTTTGTATGCAAATTAGCTGTCTGGCACTGTACAATTAATCTTGGTTTGTGTTAATTTTTGAAGAATTGCTGGATTTATTCATTAAAACTGTTGTAAAAAGGAAACTTTGTGATTGTGTAGCTTGGTACTGAGCTCATTCTGTGCAGCCAGCCACCTTGTTCAACAGCGGCCAGATGTGAAACGTTGTGGGCTGTGATAAATCAAGTGTTCTCATGCTCAGGTGCCAGGGGAATTTATCATCCCTGCTATGGCCCCTCCTTACCTGTGACAGCTCTGCACAAAGGGAAACCCTCTGAAACCATTATTTCCACTAGTCATCTTCATAAGAAACCTCTTCCCAGCGTGCAACAGTAGGCTTAAAGAGAAAAGGTAATACGTGGTTCTAGCAATATTCCGTATTCTAGCTCTTAAAACACTCAACTTTCTTGACTGAATTAATTAAAGGGTGGCTTTACATGGGAGCAGTTGATGATTCTATACTTCTAATTCCTTTCTCTTACATCAGTAGAGCAGTATTCCTCTTTGGTACAAGGTCTGTAAGTTTGGCATACAACTCAAAGCTACTGTGAACAAAGTAAACAAGTTAAATCTTGACCAAAGAACGCATTAAACTAAAATATAATCTCTTTAAAAAAGTCATTATTACAAGATTTTCAAACTTTATTTTGGAAATGCCCAGCGTGCAGAAGCATTTCCACACAGTCCTTTTGCTGAAATTCTTAAGACATTTATACAAAAGAATAATAAATGTGAAACACCAACAGTGAAGTTCATTCATTTAATTAAAATGAAAAACAGTCCATAGATTTAAAGGAGAACTTGGTCCACATAAACGCACTATGTAAGTTTTGTTCTAGTCCATTCTAGGGTGGAACTGATATTTAATCTAGTCTATGCTTCTGGAATAATCTAAATTAGGAAGTGCTCTTGTAGTATCTCTAGAAAATAGTATGTAAATATACAAAACACCAAGTCATGTCCTAAGCTATTTCAAGAATCAAATCCTCCTTTAAAGAGAAATAATCTGTAGTCTACAACTGAACATTTAAATACAAGGCAGAAACCAGTGCGTCAGTGATAATTTTTCCTACAATTCTTCCTTCAGTATTTGAAGTTTGAAAAACAGTATTGTTTAAAATTAGCAAATATATAAATTTGGTCCACAAAAAATCTTGTAGCATGTAGAAAAGAGAAATACATGTATTGCAAATTGATCTTATTCATAGCATAAATCTATAAAACTATGTATTATTTAGGAAAAATAGGTTAAAAAGGATCTTATTTATAGGCTTAAACCTTGTCCCAACACCATGGGTAGTGTACAGAAAAATTAGTATTATGCTTAGGATATGCAGTTTGTGAAAACTTAGTATTTCTTGTTGTTTTCTCAGTAAATTGCAACACATAGAATTAAAAAAAAAAAGTACTACTAAAGTGACCTTTGAATGAAGTTCCAGAAGTACAAGAATTAAAATAATCCTAAATTTGAAATACATGCTTTCCTTTTAAATTAATTTGACATTACACTTTTCTTAAATTTAATTTTTACTATACATCTTTAGTTGCAACAGATAAATAGACTGTAACAGAATGAATTTGTTGGCAGGATTTTTCTGTTGTCCCTCTATCAGCTTCAGCTCTATCAAATGCTAGTTGATTAATACTGGAATGATTTTTAATACAGTATTCTACTTTTCACAAACATCAATTTCAATGAAAAGGGCACATGACACCTTAGAAGCAGAAATGTTACTTAAGGCAGAAAGTTAAATTATTGTCTATTAGTACAGGCAGAGTCAACTAGAAATAAAAATACTGAAAACATTATTTCATTTTATTGGGCTGTAATGGGGAAGGAACACAATTAAAAAGAAAAAAACCACCTACCACGTTGAACTGTTGCATTTTCCCTCCCTCCTTCAATTGTACAATTATATACAAATCTGCTGAACTTCCTCAGGATTAGGCAAGTCTGCACTAAAATAAAATGGTCATTTTAGCAGCTTGATTCCAGAGTGGCCACCACTCTGCCAGTCTTGCGAACTTCTTTCTCCTTCTTTTGAACCTTTTCCTTCTGCTTTTCCATTTTTTCCTGTGTTTTTCTAATATCCTTAATCTTTTTCTTTATTGTTGATCGGTCATTTTGACTGGAAACTCCCAAAGCCTTTGGAGGAGAAAACAAAACAAAACCTCATCAGTCATTTTTTTTCAACAGCACTGTCAACAGTAGTTGTGCATTAACAATGTAAGAAAGTGTTACTCACTTTTCGACAAGATAGTCTGTTTATGTGAAAAAACAACAACAGAAAAAAACAACTTAGGGCCTCAAAAACACTGTAAATAAACAAGGTAGGTAAGGAAACCAAGGCCAACTGTTCAGTTGTGAAATAACAGTTTTGTGTTGCATTTTACAAACATGTAAAGCCCTGAGAATCTCCAGAAAATAACATCATAGGTTGTAGTCTCCAGATATTTTCTAGCTCTTTTCATCCACGAGGAATTTTTACTCAGTGACTGCTCTTTAATTGTAAGGACTTGAAAGAGTATTATTAAGGAGCGGCTCAGGAAGCGGACGGTGCACTTCGACTTGCGAACGGCAGGTGGCAGCACGGCATTCCAAGTGCCTGCCCGCACTGGCGCTGTGTCAGCCCGGGCGGCGTCAGGCGCACTCTGAGCTGCAGCATCAACCCGCAAGGTTCCACAACTGCCAACAGCCATGTGACAGGCCAGCCACTGTATTTCTCTGTGCCCATGAAACTTTATAAAATACAGGCCATTTAGTGCTGCGTGTCTATTTAAAATGCAGGCATATTTTGGAGACTGAGGTTAGAACACCTTTTCCCTCCCAAAGCCCCTCAAATTCTGCTCCTGATCATTATTATTTGCCTTATGCCATGATAGACCAATGAACCTCTTCTAGCTGTACATCTTGCCTGTTCATAATGCAGTCTCATTATCTAACAAGAAAGAAAAACTGCAGGAATTTTACCAACACCATAAGGGATACATACACACTGCAGTTTCCAGGTGTAAAACGGCAAGAAGAGGCTCAAAAGATTCAGAACATTTCTTTCCAGCAGGAGCAAGAACTTGAAACATTTAAAATGTCACCAGATGGGATTTTAGCCTTCACATTTGAAGAGGAAATGTCAAAGAAATAGATTTCTAAACTGAATCCTGCAATTCTATTTGAATTGGCAAGAACTTTTTTTTCATATGACCTTATGTTAGAGTGATAACAGATGTATCAAGACTCCTTGGACAATTACGCTTCCTTTCATTTCCTCAAAATACAAACAAAGAAGCAATAATTTGTTATTTTTCGGGCTATAAACAGCCTGGCTTCAATTCTCCACTCAATGACTAATTACCATCTAACTATACAGTCTCCAAGGATTTCAAAAGCAACTCAAAGTAACAACAGCAAATAACTCTATCCCTTAAAAAGCCAGAAAACCAGGAAAGTGGATTCTGTCGGTTAAAAATACGTCTAAATAAGCAATGAAACCTATACAGTTACAAATCTATCCTGGGAGTTTCACATACCTTCAACTTCTCACTGTCGAGCTGCATCAACTGCTGTCCATCTACATTCATAGCTGTGAACTCTGTAATATACTGCTCCATGTTCATTCCCATTAACCAGTGGCATACTTGCTGCGTGGTCCATTCAGAAATAGGTCTGCTGTGCCATTGATTTTGCTTTCCTGTTGTTGTAAATTCATCATCCAATGCCTAACCAATTGAGAAAAGTCACCATAAGCAATATTTTACTTGAACTTATGTTGAATTCCAGTTGTCAGGTGAGTTTGGTTAACCAAGTGCATTTTAAAACATGCTCTACTCCAAAAGTCAAGTTCTTGAGATCAGTTTGCTTAGTTTATTATAAGCAAGACACTTCAACATTCAACACAAACCAAGTCAGAAACAGAGAACATAAATGATAAATTGGACCTACTGAAACAATGAACACACACTTCTTCAGTTGGCTAAGGTAGCTCTATCTTAATACTGGCTGCTACCTTACAAAGCATGAAGAATTATCAAGCACTTCAACTCTATTATTATTGCTAAGTGATGGAAATACAGAATAAAAGCAATTCTAATAGCCAGTAAATCTGGTTCTAGTGTTACATTTTGTACATTTGTAAAGAGAAGACCGTTCATTCTTTGAACTAATGCTATTGCATCAACATTTTAAAAGGTCTGCCCAAATAGAAGATGACCATTTCAGAAACATAGCAGCTTGTAGACTTCCAGTGAAAATACACTTTGCCAGCTCACAGAGCTTTTGAGGCACCCTGCTTCAATTTCATTTTGTTTCTGAGGGGAAAAGGTACTGCTGTTTGTCCTGAAATACTGTTACTTCATCACAAACGAAAAGCTACACAACAGAGCTCAGTGTCTGTAGAGAAGAAATTCCAATGTGGTACTTGAATCAGTAACATCAGTTAACTGAAGCTTTTTTTAACTATCCAGAATCATCTCTCATCACCTCATCACTGAGCACAGGCTGCATTAGACTCACAGACTGCTCCACTGGGCAGCTTCCACTACTCATCCAAGATACCTGCACACAGCAGAAAATATGCTGCCTTTTTCCAGCAAGCCTTACAAGCATTTGTAAACAGAAAACATGGGAAAAAAGGAGTTCTCTAGTTACAGATTTGAGAGATGGCCCTGTTAAGTCGCATGTGAACAACTACAGCTGCCAGCCAAAGGGATCTCACAAAATCCAGCTTATTTGATGGAGTATTTGGGAGAGTTGATTGATGTAACAAAATGATTGTGGTGATTACAAGTCAAAGACAGTGAGATGCAGGCCTGTCACATGATCTGATCATACAACACAATGGATCTGAGCACGCAATATGGAAGACACATATGAAGGGAAACATAAAATTTTCAAATTTCCAATGTAGTGAAGGACTATACATAATTCAAAATTATTTTGCCTTTCCTGGTCTGTGAAACAAGAAAGAGTGGCTACATTAGGAGGCAATGCAGATAAATAGGAACAAGTTTGTAGAGCTGAACAGTTTGTGCTTAGGTCCTAAAATCCACACTACAGGCATTTCGAAGGATTTTCACTTCCAAATAGCTCTAGCCTGATCACAAAGACTCAATGGCCACTAGCATCTGGAACGTAGCAGGACCACCACTGGGGCACATCTGATTTGATTTCTGAGATAAATCAAAGTAAGACAAGTGGGAATAATCAGAATATTTATGTAAAAAATGAACTCTTTATCCAAATCAAAATGCTTATGATATAACAACTGTGAACACATCTGCCTTACTGATATGCAAAAGAAGAATAGCAATTTGCATAAAATAACAGCAAAGGGCTCTAGAAGAGGTTAGGCCTGAAGTGCTCTACAGAGCATCTGTATCAAGTCAACTGGAGCACTGAGTCTTCTATCGAAGCTATCAAGCTTGAGATGCTTCATACAGAGAAGATTAGTTGGATAAATTACCAAAGGAATTTTAAAATGCACATTTATTTTGAATAACTTTACAGTACTCCCCAACCTGATACTGCAATACAAAATATATATTGGCAACTTTGTCTCATACTAGCAAGTGTTCATGCATAGTACATAAAAAAGGGGAAACACTGCATTTTAAGTTGGACCTGTATCTCAGGTGTGGTCTATCAGCCACAAGAAATACTAAAATATATACTGTCACATATGTATTTTTTAATATATCTACATACTTTTATCATTTGAGGTGGGTGTGTGTGTGTTTATCTATATATCTCCTTTACATGAAAATATGTGTGAAGTGTTTTATTCCAGTTGGAACTCACTGGAGATTTACTGAATCTGTGCAAGCCATGCAAAAACTTCCTTCTGTAATTTCAGAGTGCAAGTACCTGAAGATGTATTCTTGGTAAAAACAGAAAGAGACACAGATTCTTTCACTTTATCAGAGAATTGCTGTCCCCTGACACAATCTTGGGGGTTCTCTGAATCAGTTTGTCCAAGCAGCAGATTAGAGCAGCTAACAGACTGCACTATATGGAGGAGTCCTCCAGGCTTAGCTATGAACTGCAGTTTAGGGTTTCAGCATCATCAGTTGCTAACAACCAGAAGTTGTAGCAACACCTGAATCTGTGCTAAAACACACAGACATCATCTCCTCACTGATATTTAATACTGTAAAATTTGACTTTTTCACTATTACACAAGGGAAAACACCTGTGACTATTTTTCAGAATACAGGACAGTGAAAACTGTAGAAGGATAAGATGATGAACACCAACTTCGGAGTAAGGCTTATCAGTCATTAAATAACACCTCTACCTAATTTTTTTTCTCAAATGCCCATTCAGAGGCAGAAGGAACACGCCAGGCTGTGTTTGTACAGCAAAGTTATTGTCCCCAAAACAACCACTACACACACAAGAGATCAGCTGCAAATTCAGAAAGTAGAATTAGAACTCCTTCTAAGGTACAGAAGTATGAGAAAGCCATATGCTCCTGCATAAAAATTGCATGTGATTCAGAAAGCAAATAAAGGCTTGGAGATAAAAATACAAAGCCCAAGAAAAGACCACTGCCATCACACCATTTAACATATTAAGAACATTAGAGGGATTACCCAGCTAGCTTGCTAACCATCTGTGAGTGAAGTGAACTAGCTGGCTGCTAACAACTGAACTCTCACCAGGCAGTCACATTGCCAAACTGCCTGTGAGCGCCTGTCCAGCAGAGAGGCAGGCTCCTCAGTGCTGCCCCTATCTATGTCTCTAGAAGGTGCTTCCATCTCCAGTTTCTCAAAAATTTCAGGCAGTGTGCAACAGCCCACTCCTTTGAAAGCCGGAGTTACACTGGCTAGCACAACTCCTGCTGCATACTTAGGAACCCATCCAGACAACAACCATCAGGCAGAAATCATTAAGAGCTTAAGTTAGGGATACTGTTCAGTATCTTTATTGGTGATTTGAATGAGGGGACTGAGTGTACCGTCAGTAAATCCATGGACAACACCAAGTTTAGTCAGAGTGTTGATCTGCTGGAGGGTAGGAGAGCCCTGCAGAGGGACCTGGACAGGCTGGATTGATGGGCCAGACCAAGAGCGTGAGGTTCAACATGACCAACTGCTGGGTCCTGCTCACTGGCCACAAGAGCCCCATGCAGTGCTACAGGCTGGGGGCAGAGCAGCTGGAAAGTGGCCCAATGGGAAAAGACCTGGGGGTGCTGGTGAACAGCAGCTGAACATGAAGCAGTGTGTGCCCAGGTGGCCAAGAAGGCCAGAGACATCCTGGCCTGTATCAGGAACAGTGTGACCAGCAGGGCCAGGGCAGTGATTGTTCCACCTTTACTGGGCACTGGTGAGGTCACAGCTCGAGTGCTGTGTCCAGTTCTGGGCCCCTCAGTTCAGAAAGGACACTGAGGTGCTGGAGTGTGTCCAGAGAAGGGCAAGGAAGCTGGTGAAGGGTGTGGAGCACAAGTCCACTGAGGAGCAGCTGAGGGAGCTGGGGGTGTTTAACCTGGAGAAGGGGAGGCTCAAGGGGACCTCATCACTTTACAACTCACTGGAAGGAGGGTGTAGCCAGGTGGGGATCAGCCTCTCCTCCCAGGCACCCAGTGACAAGAGGACATAGTCTTCAGCTAGCCAGGTAAGATTCAGGTTGAACATCAGGAAGACTTTCTTCACAGAAAGGCTGATTCAGCGTTGGAATGGGCTGCACAGGGAGGTGGTCGAATCACTCTCCCTGGAAGTATTTAAGGAAAGACTGAATGTGGCACTCAGTGCCATGGTCTAGTTGATAAGGTGGTGTTCAGTCATAGGTCTGATAGGACCTGATGATCTCAGAGGTCTTTTCCAACCTCATTGATTCTGTGATTTGAAATACCCCAAACTGCTGTAAGATTGATTACTTTTTTTTTTCCCCCAAGCCTAGTCTACAAACTTTAAAAAAACCCCACGGACAAAACTGTGTATTTTCCTCCATACATACTGTTTTCCAAATGAGAAAACAGTTCAGAGTTTGTTCCTTGTTTTCCTCAGAGGAGAGCCTTGATACTCAATGTAATTACTGAAAAGGTACAAACAGCTTTCACTAGTCATGCAAAACCAGGACAATAAGCAACATAGGAACTAGACAGAACACGGGAACTCATCTATAACAAAAAGAGGCTTATATCATCACTTTACACATGGACAATTAGTAATAGACTGCTTTCATTTGAGTTTTAGAACCCGAAGTTTCATGGCAAGTTTGTAACACTGATCAAAGAACAATAATCAAGAAGACATCTTTAATAAAGCCTTACAATTTATACTGCTTGAAAGTTTTAGAAACACATATTCCATTCATGAACCATCCCATTCAAAAAACTGCAGGGAGTACTTGCAAAGACAGATTATTAACTGGAGTTCCTCTGGTTTTCATTAGATCCAAGACTCTTATCTACAAAAAAAACCTGCACAAACTTAATCCACTACTACAACCTGTTAAAAAGTATGATTTTCAACACCTCAGATTTTTATGTTAGTTAATGTGTAACACTGTTTGTAAGACTGCACTGACTTTCAACATATTACTTGGATATTTTAAGATTTTTACCAAGGACTGACTTAAGACAGCTAATAAAAATCCTGTCACATTCATTGAAGTCTAGCAAGCCCTCTAATTCATTTTATGTAAGATAACTATGTTCAGTTTTTAATGAGCTTTCCTCAACTAAAGGATTTAATTTATTAAGATGTCCATCTGTCAAACACTAAATGAGACAGTATTTCAGAATGCTACCATAGTGTGGACTTTAGGTTTCAGCTGTAGCCAAAGGAACTGGTTCTCCAGGGAAACAAATACACTTTTAGGCCTCTAATTTCTACCTATATATCAGAACAACCATGTTCAGACTTTTTTTCCTTTTTTCTTTTGTTTCTTTTTATTGAGATTTAATTTTATTGTAAAACAAACCTGCATAGACATCAAGGTGAGGTCAAAAATGTTACAGTTTTCATTCACCCAGGAAGCTGCTTTAAATTAGTGGAACAGAATGGAATTATATTTTAAATTAAAAACTTCTATTTGATCAGTGAGTTCATTCTGATTTTTATGCTATAACTAGGATCAGAACACATAAGCTGATCTGTCATCCACTAGTGCATGTCCTTAGTGCATTAACAGCTTCTTTACAGTGCTTTTCAACATTCAAATATGAAACAGCCATCTAGTTTCACATTACACACATTTGTTTCTATTAAACATGCTGTAGTGTGAACAACAACATAACAACACACATGTACACACTTTGAAACTCACCTCATTTGAAGAGAAGGTTAAAGTGTGTGAACGACCTGACAGATTTGGTTCTGTCACTAACCCTGAAAGTTCACAACTTGGCTTGCTATGGTATGTATCATCTATGACAATTCTACTCTGCAAACAAGTGGAAATAATGTTTTATTAACTCACTTCTTGGAAAAGCAGGTCATTAGGTGACATTCTAGTAATTCCGATTTTTGTTTAAAAAAAATAGTATGACTCAGTTACCTTCAGAACTCATTTGAAATCTGCTAACTACATCAAGCATCTGACTTGTTTTTGTTAAACTTCTGAGTTCAGAAACACAGTAACAGATTTAAAGCAAAGAGCAACTTGTCTAGAGAATCAGTCATATCTGAAAGGGTGTTAAAATACACAAAGAAGTGCATCAGTTACTTCTTCAGCAGGCATACCACACTGTGGGAGAAGCAATTTAAAATGCATTTGTTGGACTTATTAATGATGAACTTTTATTAAAATGAAACCTCTACAAACACTCTGTGTATCAGAAGGTAGTGTTCTGTTGATTCCTTTGATTTCCAACTCAGTTCGTGACCTTGAAAATATTTTTCTTTAGTGAGTAAAAAATTCTGCCAAAAACATGCCTCCTACTTTCGCCTTTCCAAAATTTTTGCCTCAGCACTACTCTTTGCTGCCCACAAACAGTAAGCAATTATTTACCAGTATTTTCTGTAATGTTCCCTGAATCTCTAATCCACTAATTACACTTTGTAAGGATGCCATACCATATCTCTATGTCCATAAATAACCTGAGATCCTAAATTAAGCTGATCTTTAGGATATTTTTCTTTATGCTCATGTAAGAGAACTACATCTTGGCAGTTATCTTCATTTAGCACTTCTGCATTTGTGTTCTGATTTCAATTTCACCTGAACTCTCTGTTTTCTGGATTATTCTATTTCTGTTTTGTAAGTGCACTCCCTTATACTCTAAATTACTGATATACATTTTCATTCTTAAGAACACCACACCAAAGCTCAAGAAAAAAAGCCATCAACATCACACCACAACAAACATAAAACCCCCAAACCACAACTTGAGTTTTCCTGCTACCTCTGTGTAGTACTTCTCTTGACTGAGTAATGGTGTTTTATTTACCATGTAGATTATTTTATTAATTACATTAAATTTTAGAGTCTTCTTCAGTCTTTTAGATATAAAAATTATTACGAGAAACAATGTAATTACTTTGCTGATCAACCTATGCTCCAATTAACTTCAACCCAAACTGAAAGTCTAGGAGCTTTTCCTTTAGCCACCCTCAGTTCACTCTACAAAGAAAATCAAGAACAATTCAGGCAAATGAAACTAAAAAAAAAAAAAAAAAAACATAAAAAAATAGCCCAAAGTAAGCATCTGAGCACCAGTTGTAATGTTTCCTCCTTCCCTGCTCCAAATCAGTTTATAGGAGTCATTTCCTTTTAAGCATTTAGAGCCAGTTGCAAAGATTTTTGACTCCTAGAATAGCAGAGAATTTGGACAGAAGAGGTTTTGTAGGTATGCTTCCTATCATTTAAGGTACTAGGATAGAGTTTATATCACACTGCTCTTCCTTGCATTGAAAATGAAAGACTGCATACATGCTTACAGAAGCTAAGCAGTATTCTGGAAAAACAATGAGTATAAACACAATATATGTGTGTATATTGTATCAAGAGAATGGGACAGATTTATGTGAAGGGACTAATTTACGAACTGTCTGCAAGCACACAGGATTTCAGTTCTGTGTTTCTTGTTTCCACTAGGATCAAGAAGTTGACTCACTACTTTGTAAAACTGTAAGTTTAAAACTAACTTCAGAACCATTTTAAGAGAATGAAAACTTTTAAGTGCAGTAACTTTCAGAGTCAAATTTTGCAAAACCAGAAACCAGGTAATAAGGAATGTAATTACATTCCTTACATCAATGCTAAAAGCCAACAACAAAAATTATATGCAATGCAAAGGACTCGGTTTCACAGAGATTTTTTACATGACCAAGTTCTTATTTTAGGCTTTCTACTTTTACCTCATGTTTAAGAAATGCTGTCACATGATCATATGGGATACTACAAACATAAAAGGAATGAATGCTATATTTATTATATAGTGCTTTATTTTTAAATTTTGAGTTAATAACAACAAAAAGGAGTATTCTTCCCTTGAATTCTGGGAAGATGACTTTGTCCCTCGCTTTTGTATTATTTTAGTAACAAGACTCACTTCTGAGTGGTCAAGCACATTTCTTACTCAGTTTTAATGTCTTTTCATAGTAAAACAAGCCAAAGCCTTGTTACTATGCAAATGTAATTATCAACCCTAAGTTCAGATCTGCAGCAGTTAGTCATTCATCTGAAGCAGCAACTACTGTCACATTACCATGTTTACAAAAGGCCCCAAACTATGGAAAGTGTAAACAGCCTGACTTTGGAGAGGAAGACTATGATTTTATGATTAATGAATGTATGAGAATTTGTTCTTCAATGGGATCAGCTTTCTACCATTTTACAAAGCAGGAATATAACTGGAGACTTGCATAATCTTGCTGGTTTGCAACTGGCACTAAGGAAAAGAGCAGCAACAATTACATACTGGAGCATGAGAAGGAAACAAAAAAACCCTAAACCAGTAGGCAAGAAACCAGCTGGAAGGCTGAAGTGGTAATCATCTTGGGTAAGTATAGTCCAGTAAGAAGAAAAGACTATTACTTCAGAACAATGTGGAAAGGAAGACAGCATTCAATCTGGTAAGATCTGTAACTTTTTGATTGCCAAAATTAGGTGTATATGGTAGGTACATGAAAATTTTAAGAGCTGCTTAAGCACATTATGGGTGCTTATATCAGAAATGCAGCAGTGGGACTTCTACTAGGTTTACAAAAATTATTCAAATCTGATAGAAAGGAGCAATGAAGAGGGGACCAATGGGTTCTCTGAATCAATGACTTTGAAAGACAAACCCACTTATTGCTTATCTATGCAGGAACCATCTTTTAATAGGTTTACTACAGCCTATTAGGAGACCAACTACAGCCTGTCAAGAGACCAACCTATTAAGAGACCAAGCATGCATTCCCATTTAATCAAAAATTGTATCCAAATGCATGTACCTTCCAAATCCTTGGGTTATTTACAGAAACATCTTTTGGCCACTGCATGCTTCAACAGAAGCAACCAATGCAGGAGCTATAAATACACAAGACTGACGCACACTGGGCAGTATTTTGTGAAGTACTGTTCCACTTCAGAGATTAAAAAAATTCCTATTCTTATTAAGTTCCTGTGTTATAAAAAAGATGGCATGGTTCTAAAACCACTTCTCATAATTTTTAAAAACTATGTATTCAGACAATTTACTGCTATCACAGGGACTGTGGATTTACACTAGGGAAACAAAGCATTTTAAAAAAACGGTGTTACAACAGCATTTTAGTGCAATCACCATCTGTAAACATGGAGAGCAAACTTCTTATCTACAATCTCTGCAAAGTATCAGTGACTTCATGGACTACGACCTGACAAGCTTCTCTTCCAGATATACAGCTCACTTCTTTCTAACGACACAGAATAAAAGCAAAACATGAAAGAGTATTTTAGCCATCCAAAGTGAAGAAAAAGTGTGAAACTCAAGAATAAACCCAGCTTACTCAAATAACTGTAATTTTCAATTTGACAAAATCCAAAGGAAACGAGAATGAAGTCAGTAAAATTGCTGGGAACAGTTTTAAATTGAAAAATGTTTTACCAAATATTCAGACAGCGCACACATTACACCTTTTAGTTTCTAAAGCTGTTTCTTTCAAATAGTTTAAACTGTAAAGATGGTAACTATGGTTATAGACTGAATTGTGTAGCCTCACTGTCAAGATCTGGTTAAAATGCTCTAAATGATTAAATTATTAGTTACTCAGAAGCCTGGAAGAAAGTGTTCCATAGATGTGTTTCTTGGCTTTCAATACTACATTTGTTAATGAAAACTGGGATGCTATCTTCCTCCACCTGTCTGGTACTTGAACTCTACATTCCAGTATGGTAAGAACTGGCTGGCCAACTGTTTGGACAGCTGACCTCTATTTATGCACAATTCCTCCACAAACTACTCTGGAAAACAGATTTGACCTTTAAAACTATGATGAAACTAGCATTACTTTTAGCATTTCACCAATCAGTGAAAAAGCATGCCCTGTGATTCTTCCTTAGATACTACTTCAGCCCTGAATAGCCTCTACTGATGCTTCAAGTGAAGAGGAGAGAACAGGAACACTCACACAAATCCTGCTTGTAGGAGCTGCAGTATCTCAAACTTCTCCAGCAATGTTTGTAAGAGGTGATGTGGTCAAGGACTAAGTCATTAGGCTTCCACATACTAACCACTGATATTTTTACTTTATCAAGATGGAACACTTATATTCAAAGCACAAATTAGTCATCTTTACCTTGCTTCTGTTCTTCTCTTGACCATGCTCACAACTATCCTGCCCACTCTGAGTAACCTGCAGACTGCTACTTGAAATCTGAGGCTCTTTGTGGCTGTCTCCAAACCAAGAGAAAGGCATGCAAGTAGGAGCTGGGGAATCTGAATCTGATGCAGACAGATTGTTGCCAGAGTCATCCAAAAGTTCTCGGGAGCCTCTGAGATAAGCAGATTAAATTAGGTTTAAATAACAACAGCAAAAAAACCCCATGCCACCCCTCAAATACACAACGATCCCCTTAAAAACAAGAAAAAAACTCAAAACACACCAATTATTTTTACCAGTTTCACAGTACAACTGACATGAAAACTGATACTTGCTTTTAAATATCCATGCAAAATAATGACTTATTTAGTAACACAAATTCAAGACCTTTTGCTTTACCTCACACAATTTAACAATTTCAAGTAATTGCTAACTTAGTTCACTCAACATTCATCTTCCTAAGCAAAATACAGTTTTAGTGTTGTCTCTTCTATTCTCTTCTGTGAAATTAGAAGCTCATCGCTGTATCATTAAATCTTCACAGAATTTTGCCACTGTTATACAAGAATGTACTTTAAGATCAAACATTAATGACAGTTTTAAAGAGATCCTTAGGTTACAAATTTTAGGAATGCAGCACGTATGTATAAACTAATAAAATAACTACCTGCTATCCAGAGAACCTCTTAGATTTTCTTTTTCTTGCTTCTTACCCTTGCCCCCAGATTTCCGCAATCCACTGAAGTGAAAAAAACACAAATTTCATAAAGCACTTACAATTACCTGGTGCAACATTTCTTTAAATCAGCAAGTTAGTTTTTACATTGACTTCAACAGTTACAAAAAGCCACATTTAAATTGTTACATAAAACATAATTCTGCAGATTATGCACGCAACTAAAAAAGTTTTAGCATTAATATTCTACTTAAGAACCACGACAGTACCCTTTCAAAAGCCACGGACTGCCAAAATAAATACAGAAAGTGCCTAAAAGAAACCTAGCATATAGTGGATACAACCAGGAGAAAAAACAGAGTTTTATTGCTACATTAATGCTCCTAAGCAATGCACAGCAACTTGAGCAGAGTCACTAGCTACACTATCACTGTGTAAAATCAGCTGATTTTTATGCTATACATTATCATGCATTTATTGCAATACCAGTCTAAGTCTTCAATGTTAGCTGGCTTCAACAAGCCTTACCCCTGTCTTCAAAGGTGTTAGGAAGTAGCATTACTGGACTCCTCAACATGGTTTATCTAGAGAACATAGTATTCTCAAAAATAACACAGAACAACACTTATTTCCAGAGGAACACATGTAAAATCTTACCCAAAATCTGGAAATCTCCTTTTGGACTTCCCCAATGGTATTCCTTCATTTGTTTCTGCTGTCCTGTCTTCATTTTTCCTTTCTTCTGTTTTTCATAGAGAGATGAAAAATAAAAATGTTTTTGTAAAAATACCTGCAATTTACAGCTACTAATGATGATACTTCTAAGTCAGATACTAAGACCTGGGTGACAGTGTTAAAACTCCCATTTCCACACATGGACAATAACTGAAAATACTACAGCCTAAGTCATTCTCTATGGTATCTTCCCATCATTCTGGCTGTACCAGGCCATTGAAAAATGGCTGACAGCTATTCAAAAACATTCCTTTTGATAAAGAATAATTCTATATCGTATGCAGAAAGTTAAAACATACCACAGTATTTTGAATTATGAACAAAAATTAGTTTCTGACGGCTTTAGAATAAAGTACCTCTTTCTTTTGCAAAATGTCAACTTCAAAACACAAAACTACATAACCAGTATAAGATTCAAGAAATGAATTTTTAAGGCGACAGTTGAGCAAATATAGCATTTAGTATTTATTTATTTATTACTCCTGAAGTATTACAGATGCTCCTTTAGTATTATTTTTGGTTCAGTAGCTAGTCCAGGTCAGCTGCTGCAAACATGGGCTACATACACAACCTGCCAGCTCCAGAAGGTGTGCCTAACCAACATGATGGGCAGGACCTAGAGAGCAGACAGCTCTTGACAACTGAGTTCACTGGAAATGGCACAAAAACTGTGACTATTCCAAAGAAACAACTGGGACGCTGAAGCTCCTCCAAGACTGGAATACAACCTCTTAGGACCCAATTTTTTGCCAAAGGAAGCATGTTCAATACCAACTTTTCAATTATTATGCAAAATTAAGTGACAAGCACGGCATGACCTCTTCTCAGTGGACTGTGATTAGATCACTTCAAGTCCGAAATGTACCTACTTTTAAATTCTCAGGCTACTAGACTTTTAAAAAAAACCTGAAATATATTTTGTATTGAAAATCAGGTGTTTCCTAACTTAGCTACCCGTGAAAGAGATGCAGTTCAATTTTTTGGGAGACAAATAAATTTTAATGTCTACCTTCGAAACGACTCCTGACATGATATACACAGACTCCTTCAAGGAGCATAACCCCCAAAAATCCTGTTTAGTGCACAAAACTAAGGTCAACTACCCATCACTCCACCAGCAAATAACCATTATATATTTCAGGAAGGATTATTTCAAAGCTTACATACCTGACAGTCAGGATAGTCAAGAGTTTTCCCTTTTTTTTCCAGATATCTGATCAGTAGTTTATGATCAACATTAGAACTTCAGCTACTTAGTTAAGCACTCTTTCTAAATATGTAACATCCAATAAACTATAACTACAGTTACACTGGTTATTTTTCTTGTCAACTTGAATACAAAACCAAAGGAATTACTCTTAATACTGACATTTGTTTCCATCTCTATTTCCAGAGGTAGTATTTTAAGAAAAGAGGTAATTTCTTAAACATGGCACAGTAAGTTAAAATACAGACTGATACATGAATGGATGAAAGGGTAATAGAAAGGATTAATTCAATAAAATAATAGGCAGACTTTTAAATACAGTCAGAAAGCAACAATCTAGCAGAAACAGCATTTAGTGTCATTTTGACACTCTCACAAAGAGCAAGCTTTCAATACTAATCCTCACGTACTGCATTAATTAGCAATTCCGGGGGCCAATATAGAAAAAAAAGTTTACAATACTTCTACCATCACAAAAAACTATAGAAAAGAAAGCAAAATCATGTATGTATTAGGTATGTGTCTTAATAAGTGGGTTTTTTTAGAGATTATTTTTGTTTGAAACTTCATAGAAACACACAAAATAAGGAGAGTATAAAACAAATCCTGTTTCAGGGTATTAAAGTAATGGTTTTGTCTGAGCTGTATGGCAAAGACAGCAAGTCATCTGTTTTTATACAATTGTACTAGCTGATTACAGAAAATATCAAATGTTTAAAAGATTATATTAGATCCCTTTTTCAATTATTCATAAGAAAAATGCCAACTATTCCTATCAAATAATCATTAGTAATGACTAAGCGGATTATAACACCTTTAACCTTCTTCTAGTGACAAATATTCTAAGAAGGCATGACGAATAATGCAGTAATTCCCACAACACTCAGAATCTGTATCTTATTTAAACACTTGGATAATGTCTCGAAGTGCAAAGCCAACAATGAATTTTTCTGGGAATCAGGAAATCCGTCAGACTTACTCTCCAATACATTGCCACTTATGAGGCTAGTGCTTTGCAAAAATGTATTCGGACCTTTACTGATTACTTCTAAAATCTGTAAAACTCCAGTCCCAAAGAATTAAAATAATAATAAACACTTAAGTCTTACCCTTGGCTTCCTTCCCTTTCCCTTTTGCTTCTCTTTGCTTAACATTCTTGAGATACCCTTGAGGAGAATTTGGAGTCATCCCTTCAGGAGGAGGTGAACGAGTGCTGGTTGTGCTATTTTCATTGTTTGGTTTGTGTACCGGAGAAGAGTGTGTGGAAGCAGAAGGACTTGACTCCAGAGGACTTTCTGTGCTTTCTCTTTTCTCAGGCTTTTCACTCTTTTGATTTGTGTCATCCAGGCAGGGGAGAGGTAATTTTTCACTTGTTTCTAAGGTCTTAGTTAGGTACATAGTGGAAGATTCTCTGTTGAGAACACTGTCTTCTGAATCCTCATCCTTCAATAAATTTGAAAGTTATTTTATGATAAATATGATATATACTCATTTATTTTCTGTTCTTTTACCAGGGAGGAAGGACTTTCTAAGCCAATATCCTCAGTTCAGGAAATTTTCTGAACTTACATACTTGTGGACACCATCTGAATCCCATTTTGTAAGCTATTACCCACCTCTATACACATCTTTCTGCACATCCCAAATAATCTTTTTCTAGACAAATCAGAAATCTTCTGGTACACCTTAGCAATTCCAATTCAATGCAGCCAGTCTCCAGACTAAATTAGTTCAGTGCTCTTCTTCTATGACAGGCTCTCTCATACATTGACTACTTATACCTCAGTTCTTCAGCTGTTTTCCAGAAACATGAGAACATTTTACTGGTACACTTCTTGTGAACTCAAACGACGACTTATGGAATAATGAAGCATTTCAGAACTTTTTAGTTTTCGAAGAATTTTGGTAACTAACTTGTTCCAGATGAAGGAACAAGATAAAGTAGTATATTTCACAACACATCACTGAATCAAATCTATCAGCAGGCAGAAGTATCACAGAACAAGCTTGCAGAGTACTTTGCTAACTTCAAATTAACTGTGTCACAAAAACACCCAGAGTTCACATACATGTTATGAACACTTGATGCAGCATAAAACCACGATACCTTGGCACAGCTTGAACAAAGAACACTTACAACAACTCCAAATACAGATAACACATGTTCAGCATCCAGAGCACACAATTCTCAGTGTCAGTACCTGAAGATTTGCAGTCTGTTGTCCACCCACAAGAGATTCTTTCAGCTTGGATCGAGAAGGTGGCTGGCGTTTTACTTTCAAAGCAAGCTGAGCTTTTGCTTTGTGGGCACTGGTGTCTAATCTGGGAGTATCCCCAACAAAAGCATCAAAATCTGCAACAAATACATACTTATAAAAAAGTAAACAAAAACCCCAGCAACAACTGGTAGGCAAGTTCACCAGCCCACTGTCCAGAAAAATATTCAGAATTTAAATCAGAATTATTTTACCTGTTAACCATTACTGTATGAATTACTTCCTATATTATACTACATTATTTTATACATTGCAATAGCAATTTCTATTTAATTTGAAATATACCTTTACCCAACTTCTTCCATTAAAAAATAATAAAATCCAACAGAATATCAATCTTATGGATTGAAAACTGTATTCTGTTCCCTAACAGATGAAAATTTGTGCCCTACATGTGCTTTCCTAGCTTAATTCTTTAGGATAGAAACTCTTTACAAAGTAAGAATTTACCAAATATTTTAAAAAATTCTCATTTGAACCTCCATCTGATATTTTGTAACATTCTGTGTATAAAATTACAAGACCAAAAAAATTTGCAAGTTTACTGTAAATTACAGATTGAAATCAATTGGATTTTAACTGACATATCTCAGTGGTTTAGTCCCACTAGTAGTTTCACTAACAGAGAATCTGAAGAACAGTTAAAATAGCTGTCTCTCCATCCCTCTCCTCTTTCTCACAGCATTTCATACATACATTACAACCATCTCGAAAATGTTGGGGAAATCTAAACTCAAGTATCCACACTGACTCAGCTAAAACATTTACCCAGTCAGTATGAAACAGCAAATGCTTCACTTCTTGTAACAACAAAAACCCCACAACACATATAACTCCTCCTAATTTTCCATAAGTGCAAACAAAAATACTACAATCCACTTACCAGAAAGCAGCATATCTAAAGAATCTATTCTTTCTTCTACTGATTTGTTTTCATTTTCATTGTCTCCTTTTATCTTGGACTGTTCATTAGATTGGCCTGGACTCTGACAGCCATCTTCCAATAAACTGCCACCTTCAAACATATAAGGCATTTTCTCATAGGCTTTTAATTTATTTTCAAGCTCTGAAATCTGCAAGAATTAAAATTAAAAAGTGAGATACAAGCCCTCAAGAATGCAAAATTAATTTCAAAACATAATACTGCTTTACTTTTTCCTGATATATTTTCAGTTGTTCTGCATATTTCTGGTCTCTCTCTTCAAGTAGCTTTGAATGATCTTCTTCTTTCTTCATAAATTCTATTTCTCTGGTGAAAGAAATATATACATGTCTATGAAACAGTAATATACAGAAATGTAGAAAAATACGTTAAATCAAAATACACACGATTGCATTTACTAAGCATTCCAATAGTGAATGGCAACAAAAATCAGTCTGTAAGGTATAACTGATTCATTAATCTTATAATGTTATAAAATGATGTGTTTATTTGTATGCTTCTACTGTCCTCAAAAGAAAATACAGATGACTGTAATTTACTGAGGGCAGAAAAAGGTTGTGTGGCAACACTTTTTCTGCAAAGTTACAACCATCTCTCATTTTAAAAGTGGCAAGCTGCATATGCATTTAAGCCTGAAATACATGCATGACTCCAATAATTGCATCTTACTGTCTTCCACAAAGATACATGCACACACAGTATATTTTCCTTCCAAAAGCTATGGCAAAATTCTTTGTAGGAAAATAAATTGAAGTTCAAGTTTCTACTTGGTTCATCCTACAGCAATTGCAATGGCTGGGTTTTATGAAAAGAAATGACGACTACAAGAAAGAAACAAAAATAAAAGCTGCTTTTGCCTGTGCCATATGGAATGACATACCAAACTAGAAAATAAAACATCCACAACAGATGCAAAAGCTTCAGGTACAATCAACGAGTAATAGGAATTTGCTACACAGTGAGGGAATGGAAAGTAGCATGTCAGCAGTCATCTTCACGTACTTTTGAATTTCCATGCGGATAAGCTTGGGAGGAGAGGGGAAAGGAGACCTTTAAAAAGCTCACCAAACAGCACAAAAACGTACTGTGAAAAGGAACATTTCTGGATGAGGACTACAGAGCAAAAGATCATAATAAATTGCCTTTAAAAGTAAGTAGCAAGTGGAGAAATTTGGAACAAGGGTATTATACATTTACAGCAACTACCAAAAGCAACAGTTGTGTTCTGTATTATCAGGACACATCTACAAGTATTTTGCAATTACCTCTTGTTTAGCTAATAGGGAAGATCTTAGAACAATTAGACACTACTGCATAACAACAGTGCTGGAGGCCCCCAGAGGTGTAACCAATAAAAAATATTACTTCTACTAAAAAACCCAAACCATTGAACAGATTGAAAATACTGTTTTCATGCTGCTGTTTTAGTGGGCTAGATACATATCCTCAAACTTTCAATTCTTCTCAGAACTCTTTTTATTCTTCCTACAACTAACTCAGATTAAATCACATGTACCTGGCTATTACTACATATCCTTTGATGCCTACTCCACTCTCTCTGGAACAGTGAAGTCAGTCAAAGCTGAGGGTTTTTCATGAAGAGGTATGGCCCAATACCTCATATCGAATTTCAAGTAGTCCTTCCAAAAAGCATAGCTTCATTACAGCATTTAAACTAAGTTGTTTTTAAAAAGTTGTCATTGAAACTTTAAAGAATTTTTCCTTAGCTATGGAATCAAAAGCAGCAACAAGATTTTCATAGAACCTTTCCAGAAGTTGGTGACATAAGGTATGGAATAATACAGCATTTATAGTGCACAGTTTTCCTGCACTCTAATAAATGAAAATTAAGTATGTTAAGCAAATCCTGTTCCCCTAGGTATTGCTGGCAGCTTTCCTCAAGTTGCACAAAATATACAAGCAATACATAGAGACCTGGTATTTTGGGGTACTTACTTCTGTTGATAGTCTTTAAGCAATTTCTTGGCCTTGTTGTACTTCTTTTCAAGGGCATCGCATTGTTCTTGAGTCTCTTTAAGACGCTCATTTACTGTTTTGCATAAATTTTGTGCCTCTAACCAGTAGGTCTCTAACTTTTTAATTTTCTCTCTGCTTTCATCCAAGTTTTGCTGTAGTTGGGCTCGATTAAATTTCCATTCGTTTTTTTCTGCTTCAACAACTTTTAACTGAAAAGATTAATATTTAAGGAATTAATCTAAACTAAAAGATGAAATAAAAACAGTTGTTTATGTTTAGGTAGAGAACAGCCAGTAATAATTACATACTTATCAGTAATATTAATACAGCACACAACTTCTAAAGTTATCACATCAACTCTTCCAACTCTTGCTAATCTAAGGAAGTTTAGAACTGAAACCCAGAGTCTTCTACTGCTTCCTCATTGGTATTGCATCTTTCTAGACAGATTAAATGAACATACCAACGAAGACCTGTATTATTAGCTTATATTCAAGATCTCACCGGATCTTAATATCTCTGGAGAGGCCTATTTTGAATACCTTCAAAGGCAACTGCAGATAAAGAATCTTAACCTGTATAAGACAAGCTCCCTGTCCTACTCTTTTGTCACCAACAGATTTTTGAATAAAGATAACATGACCAGCAGATCTGTCCTGGTAACTTCATATGACATTGGTCTTCCTAATCAATGATGGCATGTGCAGGGTTTCCTTTTCTTGAGCTAATGTACAAAACCACTAAATATTCTCTCTGAAGAAAAGAGATGCCACCCCTCCAGCTAGACAGCAGCCACATTACACACAGGAATGTTAACGTGAAGCTCCCCAGGCCTTGGAGGAGTGAACAGGTAAGAGACAGCTTAGTTTGCCCATGCCTCATTCTTAGGGGACACCACTTACACCAAGGAAATAAATCCCTGCTTTTGAAGCCAGTTAAGATCACCTGCCAATGGAACAAGGATGTTGAAAGGACCAAAAATTTCTTGAATTTAAAAACAGCTTTTTAAGTTGTATTAACACCAACATTTTTAACAGCTTTTGTGCAATCCAGCTGGGCCACATACCAGGAACACTTGAGAGAGGAGGAGCACTGTCAGAAATCAAAAAGGGAACTGTCTTAAGTAGCTTTGTCTGCCTCGCCTCAACAATTGCAGAGTGCATAAAATACCAGTAGATACTGCTACTGAAAATTATTGCAGACTGAAGCACTATGCCCTCTTCACTTGCTACCTGTTCCCAGCAATGTGCTGCAACTTGTCCTAGAATATGCATTTCTGAGCAAGGCAACACAGAAGGGCAATGGAATAAAAGAAGCTGCTCGCTCACACACAGTATTTTCAGAAAAAAAGCCATGTATAAACATGTATCAGCGGAAAAAGCCAAAACTACTGGAAAAAACTCTCTGCCCAGACCAGTCAGAAATTTGAGGAGGGAAAGAGGATAACTTTCCAGTAACAGAAAGACAGCCACAAACAATTGTTTGCCCAAATCTATTCTCGAATAAGACAAGTTCTATCCACTGATAATGTTCTCATCTTTTTTATGAGCTGTTTCATACAGCTCTTCACACTATATTCAGTTACTCTACACAGTAATGTTGAAGTGTTCATTTTAAAGTGGAGGTTTTGGGGATAGGGTTTCTTGAGGTTTTTTATGCGACTTTTGGGGCTTCGTTTGGTTGATTTATTTTTTTACTTTTAATTTGAGCATAGCTCTTCAGCTCAGAAATGTCTGTCTAGCATAACACCTGAGGCATAAACAGATTGCTGCCTCTTGCATTCAGCCTATTCCTGGTAAAATCAGTAGCCCTGAAAACAAAACAAAACAAACCCCAAAATAAAAAAAACCCCAAAACAAACCACCCAACAAGAAACCCTACCAATAATTATATTCTTTGAAAACTTACTTTCTCCTTCAGTTGATTCACTTCAGCTGTTGTTACTGCATGTTTTAATTGTAGCTGGAGGAGATCAAAAAATTGTATAAGCACACATAAAATTACATTTGAAAATGCTAGTTCTAAGTATTTCTCCATGATTCCCTGTTTCCCCAAATCACTGAGTGAGTGTCTGAGTGACATAAAGTCATGTAACTATTTGTCAATTACAGGACAAGTAATCATGAGCTTTTACTTAAAAAAAAAAATAAAAATCACTCAAACCTCAAATGAGTTCCACAGTACCTAATCACCCCAAGAATCTCCCATTGTTGCCCATATGTAAGGAAAGCTGAAAAGATTACAGTAATGTTTCAATGTGCCAGGGTAATGAAAAGGCAGCAATGCACTTATGATGGCAACTGGTACACAGAATAAAGGAAAAACTTAACAATAGTTAATATTTTTACAATCAGCACTTAAAATAAATGTGCTGGCTTTATTTTAAAATTAAGTCATCTATTTTTTCACCACAAATCTTCAAAGGATTAACAGAAATCAGAAAGACTACACTTAAGCCAAATGTGAAGATTTTTTTAAACAAGTATTAATTGTTCCTTGTGTCTTGCTTTCCGTCTGTAGCACTGCAGAGATTTTCTTTTTTGTCAAGGCACATTGCACCAAATCCAAATTAAAACTAGTGAATCCAGGACTATTCTTTATTAGGTTATGTTAGTAACAGCACAGTAATGATTCTACATGAAATTATAACTGTGTCTCAAGTAAGTACAGCACTTAAGAAGCTTCACCTTGCTGCTATGCTTCCAAACCTAGAAAAATTGTAAATGTTCTCTAGAGATCAGCAGCTTAAAATTCCTACTTCCTCAATGACATCAGCAACCTTATCAAGAGAACAAACTTAGGAGATCTGCAAAATACCAATTCTTCACAAAAGTAAGCTGATGTAGCAGCAAACAGCATCTGATAAAATAGTTTCTTTGCAGTATATTTTTCTCCTCTCAGACTGAAAATGACAGGCACTTAAATCTACCAGAGAAGCCTGGACTCCTAAATGCCAAAGACTGTACCATTTAAGTCCCTAACTAAATCCCAAAGCCCTGAATAAAGCAAATATGCTCCTTTATAAAAACCCTGGGAAAAGAGAATCGTACTATTTCCAATTATGTTAAGTTGTGATTCAGAGCCTGGAATGCCCTACTGGGTTTACAAATTCATTCCTCCCAAAAAACACACCATAAAAATACCCTCCAAGTCAAAAATATGCCTATCTACAGAATCACGTGCTTTTATGTACACAGATTTTCCAGAAGACTGCAGGGACTAAACTAAGAAATTAGATACATATTTCTTGTCTTCCTGAAAAACATCTCAGAACAACACTTAAGACCATTCAAAACAGGCGTATTTGCAAAGCCTTCATGCTCTTTGCAGGCTAAAGTCATTCTACTGGGCAGCAAACATGCAAAGGCCAATGGGCCACAGGAGAACTAAAAAATCCTATCTATCTAATGCAGTGCTCAGACATAACAAGGACAGAGCTGGGGCTTGGTTCTACTACCTGTTTCCAAGAGCTTTTAAAATCAAATTTAAATCAAACGATTGTTTAATGTAAGTATGCATAGGGAAACTGGATATAAAAAATTACAGAAGACCTACGTTTCAATGGACATTTATCAGAGATGTTTATTGGTGACTCTGGGGAAAAACAAACCCAAAGCAACGAAGGGGAACATGAAGGAGATTATATCCAAGTCCTACAAGGTTCAGATGTTCCCCAGTGCATCACAAAGAATATTTAAGAAACTGCTACACCACCTCTTTAAATTTAAGAAGAGACTGTGCTGAATCCATATCCAGTAGTAAACCAATATCTTCATTTTCAGGAAGATCAAAAACTTCTACAGATTTTCCATGTAAATGTGACTCATATGTATCCTCTTCCTCCTCATCATCATAGTCATCATCCTGACAAAATGAGAGAATCATGATATTCTGTGACACACAAACTCTTTTGCATTATGGTATATGGTAGTAGCAATAACCAAAGCATACAATCAAGGAATCCAACCAGATGCAAAACTTCTCTTGACTAGTTACTATTCCTTTTTAATTTTTTATACCTACAATAAGTGTTTAAGATGACTTGCAAACATCTTCATCAAAATTCTACGAAAGAGAGCTAAGAAAGACATTCACAAAACTATCATACAGAGCTGACAGTTAAAGGTATATTTTGGATTAGTGATAAAGCAATAATCATGGGCCTTGATAACAGTAGTGCATGAAGTGCTTATTTTCCAGTTTTTAACAAGTGGCCTGTGTTATACCTTTTTTTGCTTCAGTTTGATTAACCTCCCTCATTTATCCCATTAGCAGAGCATGAACAATGTTCTACCTGCTCTGTATCATCATGAACATAGTGCTGCTCGTACAGACATCTCTCTTGCTCTAAGGTCTCACTAATCAGACGGGCTACTTCACTCTCAGCCCCTGGCTTCTCTCTCCCAATCAGAAACCTACAGGAAAAAAAAAAAAAACAACAACAACAAATTATCTAGAAGCAAAAAAATCTTACCACATACTCAAGAAATGAGTTTGCTACACTGTTGCCTTCCACAACATCTTTGTAAAATTTTCATACTATGGTTTCACTCCCCATGAATGAAAAATGACCAAAACAAACTATTATTTCAGAGAAAACATACGTACCTCACTGTGCCTTTGGTGTTCTTTAGTACAGTGGCCGCGAAGAACTGAGTAACTCCTACTAGACTTATGCCATCAACCTCAACAATCTGATCATTTACTTGAATTCTGCAAAATAAATGCTTAGCTATCAGTTAAACAATAGCATTTTGGATTGAAACACCTTGGACATGACAAATATCACTTAAAACTCACTGGTATTTACAATGACAAATTCTGAGTCCACTTAAATTCATTGCTTAAAAATAGTCTCCTCAACCTCTGCTACTGTGCAAATCACCAAATAAAATTTACACAGTATTTGACCTGATGTATTTTTATACTCTTTACACATTGATTGGTGTTCTGGGGAATCAACATGATTTTGTGGTCCTTCTACACATGGGCTCATTTTTAACGTTTCTCATATGTGCTGTAAGCAGATCTACAGTTACTTAGCAAAAATGTCCTATAATAATTAACTTTTGGTTTAAATTTAACATAAAGCAGGAATGTAATATTCACTCAGCTGCATTCAGCTTTTGTACCTTTATTCACAGTATTTAGCATATCTAATGAAAGCAACTGGGCTCAGTTGGAAATTTGTAAAAAACAAACGATTCAATGAAAAACTCACCGTCCATCCCTCTGAGCAGCTCCACCATCTGTTATTGTTTTTACAAAAATACCAAGTTTTTCCAATCCCTGATCAGCACCAACTCCCATTCCAATGATACTGATGCCCAGACCCCTATCACCTAAGGGATTCAAAAATCTAACATTAGCTTATTACGCACAAGACATATGATCTAACAGTTAGCAGTACTGAGTTGTTTCAAAGTATTCCAAGTGCTTCCACACAAAAGATAACAGAAATTCAGTTTAAAAAGAGAAAAAAATAGAACATATTTTATACATAGATACTACTTAAAGCCTTTTTGCCCTGTAGCCTTCCTAACTTCAATTCAGCATGACAATCTGCACTTAGTAGAGGCCTGTCCAGTTAACGCTCACAAAATTTACCAGAACTAGCCACAGATCTAACCCTAGACACACATTCAAAAATTCAAGACCTAAATTCAGGGAAGATACAGTTACAGTTTTATTTTTTGTTCCCACAGTATCTTTTGCAAATGTTCAAGGTTTGATTTGCACCTTTTTCAATTTCCACAGGAAACACTTCCATCTTTTCCACCCTTTTCTCGAGTTCATACTCAGCTGAGGCTGCCACAGGGTCAACATCTTCATTACGTCTATCATAGTCTTCATTTGAGTAAGTACTGAAAACCTAAGAAATGTAACAGAAAACTGTTTTAATGTCTCTTCATCCCCTTTCAAACATCATATAATTGAAAGAAAATCTGTAATGAAATTAAAGTGGTATCTTCAGAGATCTCGTTTTCTAAATTACCATCAATTTAATAAATATTGCTCCTGTCAGAGACTTTCCAGCTTGCACAGAAGTAACATTTTAAAAATTTCAAAATAATTACTTTAACAGATTTTATCTTGCAAATGCACCAAATAGTTAAAAGAAATCAGTCAGCTTCTCTTTGATATCGTGTGACTTTTTTATTAGGACTACATTCCACCAAATCCTTCCTCTCTTCTTCCCTCCCCCCACACCATCTGCCAATTGCAGTGTTTCAAACAGATGTAGTTTTCTGATTCTGCAAGGGAATCACGCAGTTTCCCAGGAAAAGGAAGTGCCTTGCTACATACATTACTATTTTTAGTATTCACTCCAGCTGAGTTTCTGAATTGTTAAAAAAAAAGATAAACAAACACCACAAATTAAAGACAGAAATGTAGAAAGGAAGAATAAACTATATGAAACAGGGTTAATCTTACATATCAACGTGTTCATTAATTGTATTTAAATGAGGAAGTTAGGGAATAAAAGGAAAAATATTGCACCCCCATTTATCTTAAAAAATAAGGTTTATCTGTTAAATGTTTTGCACCGGGTGTTTTATTCAGCATCACCATAAGACAAAAAACACGCATTACAGCTGCAGCAGCATCTCCCTAATCAAGAACATGCAGCACTGACACGAAGTTCATTTACGCTGCTTACTAAATTTTTGCAACTGCTGTATTTTCCACTAAGACTACCTAGAAACGTAACTGCAATCATGTAAATACCACAGCATTAACTGTAATTAACCTTTTCCCTGTGAATTTACATTTACTAGTATATAGCTTTAGCTCTGCAGAGCAGTAGCTTCAGACACTGAAATATGGTCATTGAAACAGATTAGCAAAAAGCAACCAACATAATTCAGTATTTCCCAGGAGGAGCCTACTGGATCACCTGCAGATTACAACTTCAGATCAGCCTCACAAACTCTTCCCAAACCCTGCAAAACATCTAATGTGGTATGGCCATACAGTCAGTCCAGTAAGCAAGCAAGATTAGATCCACTTGGCTGAAAGGGAAGGAAGAAATCCATTCTCAGAAATCTTATGTCCCCCACCACAAAAGAACCTTCCTTAGAAGCTGTTCTTCCAAAGTCTTGCATAAAGGTTAATAAACAAACTCCTTGTGACTATCATACAGATACCAGGAGGCAACCACTGGACACAGAAAGACAACAAAGGTCACACTTACAGTATGTCTTCCATGAGCTTTAGAGAAAAAATCCGCAAAATAGACAAAGAAAACCATCTAAATGGTCTTATTCTACCACTATCAGAAAAAAAGGTGGCCAAGTTCTTTAAATTTATCACCCTCCTCAGTCCCCAAATCACTAAATAGGATATGCTGCACAAGAATTTTGTGCCGCATTATTCACCCTTTGGAACCTGAGCAGCCTAGTTTGTTTACTTTTCATCCCAACAGAAAAAACAGCAGCATCTCCAAAAACCTAGTCAAATAAGATGAATTTTAAACTAATAATAAAAAGGAAGTTCATGAGTGAACAAATGATAACTTGTTAAGTGAGAATATTTGAGTTCTTGAGGACAAATCAAATACCAGGGCATGAAAAAAATGTATAAATTCCTACACGTATAATCTAGTATTAACAGTATGACTAAAATGTTAAAAAATGGTTGAATGAGCAAAATGTGGAGAATGGCAGTAGTTCATTTTGGAGATAGTGACAAATGTATTTTCTTAGTTCTTTACAACTCAGTGGTCTAACAGAGCAGAAGATGATGCAAGGAGTTACTATCTACCAAAGAATGACATTACCACAGGCATGACTAGTTCCTTGCACAACAATGTATAAGATGCTAGAAATTTGGGAAAGCAAAGTTGAACCCTAAAAAGAGCACTCTGTACGCTGTGTATGGGCCACTAGCATTAAAATATCTCTGGAATTTCTAAAAATGATTTATTATTTTTTCCAGCCTAAAAGTAGCAGAATGGTACTTGAGAGTCGCATGGAATTTGCTCATTTTTATACAAAACTGATCATAGGAATTCTTCATCTGCAGGAGCAGATAACAGAATTTAAAACTACTGGTCCCTTAAATTCCAGTGATGTTCATAATTTCTATTAATAAAATAAAAGCATAAACATATCTAAGCAAATGAAGATTATTAATATTTATGCATATTACCTTTCTAAGAAAAGCCTATTTGAAACCAATACTGAGTAATTCACTAAGAGAAAGAATTCATACTTTTGTCTTAAAGTGACAACAGTTGACAACTGTATGAGAACATTTGGGTAATATTCTAAAAATCGTAACTTCACAATTTAAAGAAGAGAGCCCCATTTCAAAATACTAAGAACAACACATCCCTCTCCAAACTTTAGAAAAATAATTTTGAGGAAAAACATAATTCTACAAAGAACAGAGGAAAACTAATAACCAGAAGCCAAACATTGCAATAACAGAAAGAAAAGCAAAAGCACACTACAAAAATTATGACTAAAGAGTCAAGGATGGAAGACAGAAATTTTTATTGTGTACATGTGGAATCATAACATTGTGTTCATCTTTTATGAGAGAGAAAAAATGTTGATATTAATATAGAAAATACAGAACTGGTCAGCAAGTTGTTCTTACCAAGTAGCAAAAGAAACATTTAAATACAGTTTAAATATGGTTAATAAATAACATAAGTTCACAGTTTAGAAGACTGATGAGAAAGCTGAACATGTTCACCCCTGCACTGTGTCTGGCAGGGTTTAGTCATTGAATCAAATGCATTACAGACAAAAGAAATTCTAATCTTACTATTCAGAAGCCACTGCTAGCTAGAGATTGTAAAATTATTAGTACTGCAACTAGTATTTTTAAAAGATATACTTTAGCAAACACAAGTTATTGACTCAACACAGGGGAAACAGGTTCTTTTTCTGTGGAAACCATGTGAATTTCACAAGCCTTTTACTACAGCTTGTTATATATTCAGGATGTTACCCTAACATTACTAACTTTTGGATCCTGTCAAGCTAACAAATGGCAAAATTCTATATGAAAACATACCTTTTTTTTACTTAAACCCCCTTTCCTTCAGAATCAATACCATTAATTTGAATCACAAAAAGTTGTGATAAAGGGCTGAATTTTAAAGAATTATTTAAATTAAACTATTAAGACACAGAATGGTAAATTTTCAAATATACTTAGTGCTTGAACACCATATCTATTTATCTGGAGAAAAAACTAGTTACATTATTCACACCAGAAAAATTAATCACCTTTTGAATGCAAAACTAGGTTTTGCATCTTCTATGAAGATGTCAGTCTAGACATCCTCAAGACCAGCACTCAAAAACCACCACCACCACATCTTGTCTAAAAGATCCTACCATTCAGTTCCTGTAACTACTAGAGAACTAAAACTTTCTTGTATCATCTTAGTGCTAACATGGAAAATAGCATTATCGCAGAAAAACGACGACTTTCACATACTTCAAACTCCTCACAGCACAGAAGAATGTCTACTTAAGTATGATTATTAGTTTTAGAAGAATATTAATTACTTAGAGGGCAAACATTAATTTACCATCTGCTTGCATGAAAGTGCTGCAGAGTAACAAAACACAGTCCGAAGACCTCTGCTCCAAAATTCATTTCTAGTGTATAGATTTGTTTGTGCCTAATGAAAAGCAGAACATTACAAAAGTAATTAAACAGTAAGATTAGGAAATCAGGAACTGCCTGGAAGGGCTTCCAGCTAATTAGAATGGAACCAACATCAACATCACTTTAAAGTTGTCATGTAAGCCTGCAGTGTTTGCTGGAAAGCCTCACAACACCTGCGCAGGCAGTTGAAGCAACGCTGAACATCTGAGAGAGGCCCTGAAGTGTCAGTGACGGTGCCTGGAGCACACCCAGGCAGCACCACACCCCTGGTTCACCTGCCTCTGAACGTGCCTGTTTGCTGACACTCCAGAAAGCCAAACATCCAGAACACCAGCTAAAGCTCAGGGAAAGCTATCCAACAGCAAACAGTTTCAGCCTTCCAAACTGAAGTCTTTGTGATGCCTGGCAAAATGTGAAGTGCCAAATGAATAATCGTTTGAAATAGTAGCACTGAGGTAGGACTGAAGCATATTGTACACCTTACAGTTTACTATTACTACCTCCCTCTTCTGTTCAAGCAGACATCTTGCCACTGCGATCCTATTCTTCCCTCTACTTCCAAAAGCTACGTGGTTAGAATTTCATTAGCACTACTTAACAAACAAAGCAAAACAAATAACAAAATAAACCTGTCAACAGGGAGTACCAGATCAACTCAATTAACTAATCTGCATTTATACTGTCATTAGCAATGATCGATACCCGATGTCTAAAAAGAAGGGTCAATTCACTATGCCAAGTCACATCAGAGGGTGATGAAAGAAAATGTCTGAAAAATAAGGAATTTGACATATTGTGTAATACTTTCCTACTAAATAAAAATGTAAGAACCCTGAAAAAACTCTGCACAATCCTCATGATCTCAAGATTACAAAATATACTCAGATAATGCAAGCAAGCATCTTTTTACTGATGTCCTTCTTAGTGTTTACCTTCCTTTTTGTTAGAATTATATGGAAAGAGACAATTTATTTTTCCATCTCTCTAGAGGTAAATTACAAAAAGTTTCAGCTACTGCTGGTTCATCCTTTACCTGGCTAGGTTATGTATTCTCACAACATGCTAACAACAGTAATCATCATCAAAAAGACACTGAATCTTCCAGCACTTTAACTGCTGAGCTACTCAACTTGTCTCCTATAAATTTGCTTATTCTTTGTTTACCTCCACCACCTCCCCAGTGTTTCTTCTAACCCATCTCCCATGAAACCCTGAAGTGCCTCACATTCACTGCCTTTTCTCCCTCCTGTTCCCCACAGCTATTCTGACAGTAAAAGACAGCACAGGCTGGGCATACATAGTGATCAGCTAATACTAAGCCAGAAAGAACAAGTAACTTCAACTAAAGCTGCAGCCCTGTCATCAGTGAGGCCATGAATATGCATCTCTGATACAAGTGCTAATTTTCCACAAGCCAATCAGTACTTTAAAAATACCTTTTAAACCCCCTCTCTCCGTCCCATTAAATCCAGGTAAAACCGCTAGAAGTTAGAAGCTGGAGGGATTGAAAAGAGAATGAGGATAGGCAGGTGGTAACCTCATCTGATCTCCCTAACCTCAACATTCTCTTATTTTTTTATAGTTTTCTAGCATAATCAAATAAATTAAGTAGGTCAGTTGGTATGTTATCATCTAACTGCATCGACAGAATAATTCAGTTAGAAATACACTGAGATATTAATGTAAAGAGTCAAGCTGCTGCAGCAGTGAGCCAGGATATAAAAATAAATTCTTTACTTTTTCTGTTCCAATTTAGATTTCTGCTCTACAGCCCCATGTCCCAGCACAGGACTTTCATCCAAAGACTCTTGAAATGCCAAATCAATCCATTATTGTAAAACTTACGAATCAACCATTTACTAAAAATCAAACCAGATGATATATGAGTAAAAAAAAAAAAAAAAAAAAAAAAAAAAAAAAAAAAAAAAGGCCAAAGACAGCTTGAATTGAAAGAGCTTCTTTCCAAACAGCTGAGTAACCATCTAAAATGTAGAATCAAAAAACAAGGACCATAGAGGCACCAGAAACATCCGACACAGAACTTTGTAACACAGTAAACCTACACACAGAATTAAATGCATTCAGGCTTAAGAAACATTTCACTTCAGAAATATTTTGCTTATATGAAAACTGAACTTTCAGTAAGGGTTTAAAGATTATTTTCTCACAAAAAACCAAAAATTTTCACATGTGTGTGAAAACATACACCTTCTTCCTCCAGTTATTATCCATGTTCTTAACACTGCTAACATACTGTTAAGTTGCAGGAATGCCATATTCTCAGCTGTAGATAGAACAAAACAGGATTATTTTTTGTGAAAAGTCACCAAAAAGCACCTTGGAGAAACTGAGATGAAAAGATGAAGAAAAGTTGTTTTGATGTTCAACTACAAACATCGTAATGTTGATAAACAGAGCTTCAAAACAACTAAAATCTATGACTTTAAACAAGCAAATTGTCACTGGAAAAGATAAGATGAATTCCTACATATCGGCCACTTCTGTTTAAATCTACTCTTAAATCAAATCTCTATTTGATCATCACATGCTTGTTTCTTAATGCCACAGAAGTACTTTACTGAAGTGCTTGAGCCATGGCTGACAACTGAGCAGCCATCAATTCTCTAATTAGCAAAGAAACAAGGATTTGGGTATCTTCAACCAGTTAGTATATTTCGTGTATTTTGTATCTCTTTCTGTGTAGGACATCTTAAGCACACAAGTGAATGGTTCAAGCATCAGAGGCTGGATGAAGGTGAAGCACGATGTTACAACATTGTGTTAAAACAGTATTCCAGTCTACACCTTGATCTAGAAAATCTGTGCATTTCCTAAAAGCATTTGCTGTCATACAGGAAATCTAATTCTTATCTCCATTAAGTTCTTCATTAACTTCCACAGCAAGCAGTTTTGTACTAAAAACGTTGAAGAGCAGGACAGGCTGAACAAGACACCATCTGTGCTCAGCTATACATAAACAGCTTTACAGTGATGTGCAAGACAAGTGGCAATATTATGAAGCATCCCTATATTCTCAGAAGCAGCTGAAACTTGACTGATTAGAACAAAACAAACTATGAAACTGCTTTCAGTTTCCTCATGAAATAGATTAATGCTCAACTGTGATAAAATATAAAAGTAATGCCTTTATTAAGGTTTGGGGTTTGTTCTGTCTACTTTTCTAAACTGTTTTCTTGACTAAACCATCTCAAAATATTATTACTATTCACAAAAAGCACGGAACAGACACTCCCATGCAGCATAATCTAGATAACACTGATCATTAAACAGAGGCAAACAGCAGCAGCAGCTGTACTGTCTTTTCAGCTTACCTGAGTTACAGAATTTCTAAGGACCATATATAATTGCAGAAGTTAGTCACTGTGCTATTAAAGGCTTTGAGGACAAAGTTTGACACAGTCAGAGGTGAAAACATCGCAAGAAATCAATTTGAAAACAAGCATTTGTTTTCCCAACAGAAAGTTTCAAAATTACAAATGTCAAACAGCAGTCAGTCATTACGTTTATGTTAATTAAAGCCTTCCAAGGCAATCTCATCACAGAAAACAAGTTAATGTCAATATTACAAAGGCAAAATGAAATGTAAAGGGATGACAGAAGAATTACCTGATGTTATTTGCATTGTGTGTAATGCTGATTGTTTACACAGTTTACTCAGAAAACTTCAAGACAAAGACAAGTTCAGTTCCCTTGCAAATACCTTGGACTGCTGAGTGTGTTTTACATTCATTACTGGCTTCATATGTGGCATCAAGAGACGGAAAATTGCTCATGTACCGTAACACAAACCCAGGCTGTGAATTCTGCTAATAACCATACTGTATCACTCTCTAAACTTCTCCAGGAGAAACAAAAACTGAGATAAAATGTTCCCCAGGGTCTGGAAAGATCAAACAGCAGCAGGATTTAAAAGAGTCTGGTCACCTACAACAAGTAAAAAATCCCATGTCTTTTACCAACAGCTTTTACGGAATTGAAACACTTCTTTTTAAAAGTCTCATCTTGCTTGCTCTTGCAGGCACAGGGCAACATAAAATAACAGAATATTTGTGTAATTATGTTCCATCTTTCCTGAAATTATCAGATCAAATTATGTTCTCAAGGCCTGCCACAGATGTCAAGAATTATGGACCTCCATCACAGGTCAGATGCAGTGCTAACAGTGTCAGCTACCTTATACACCCCCTGGGAGCTCCACAGTCTCCTTCTGTTACTCAAAGACCTTGCCAATCTTACAACTGACTAGAAGCCTTGAAACAGAAATATTAATCAACTTCTCTTTGCTGCAGCAGTATAAATGCTACTTTCCAGGTGTCTTTTAAGTTCTATCCATCAGCTACAGACATATTCAACCTTCCTTTTGCATATTTCAAATACAAACGGCCACAGCTCCATCACTGCACAATCCTGAAGATCTGAGAATGCACTTTTTCTTGCCCATAACATTCTGAATTCAATACACCCTGAGTTGAGTTCTTCAACTCTACCAGATACCTGCTATGCAGCAACTGCCAGAGACACAGATGGTCTGTGATCACTAGAGAGGTGCAGAATGAAAACAGCAAGAATGCAAGGGCAGCCTGGCCTCTCTCAGGAGCATCTCTGAGAAGAATCACAGACCTTCTCTAGTGGCTATGCAGGTCTGGAAATGACACTCACATTTTAGTCAAACTTATTAGTCTAAATAAAGCTGAAAAAAGAAGTTACTAGGATACAGTTCTTACTATGGCACTGCTCTAAGCTGTGGTGGGAGCCAGGAATAATCTTTCAGCCACCACTGAGATTTTTTTCTTTTCCAATTTAAGATGCACCAAAATCTATGAAGAAAGACAGAGATTTCCTTCCGTGAGGTAAAAACAGGGATTTTCTAAAATGTTATTGAGATATTAAAAATATACAACTAAAGAAAGTTCTGGGTAAGCATAAAAAAGTTGGAATTCTTTATTTTACAGAGTACAAATCCCCAAAACCATATAACCAGGACTTATGCCCACTAAGTATCATAGAAACATGAAGCAAAAAGGCAGACATGGGAACAGAAATCATTGCTTAGGCAAAAAGAACAAAGAGGGAAAAACCTATTGAAAATAACATGCAGAAAGAGATCCCTATACCCAATGTAGGAAAGATACAGCCAAGTTTCACTGAAAGGGGATAAAGGAAGGCGACTACACAAACTTCAGTTTAAGGGCCTTAAAAAGTATCTCAATAACCCTATTGCTATTAAGTACAGTTTATTCTGCCAATCCAAGTGGGGCTTATGGCAAGAACTATGTTATTTTTCATAGGAAACTGCGAACAGTTGCTTCTAACCATTCATCTCTTGGTTGTGTAAATGATAATCCAAGACAGGTTGTTTCCTGTGGCTTTCAGAGAAGCAGCTGTAACTTAACAGTGCCTGTTACCAAAACCTGAGTTCTGTCTACACAAGAGCTTCCATCACAGTTGGCACTGAGGTGCCTACTAGTGCTTTCAAACAGGTCTGGCACAGACATAGCAGAAGGCAAAAGTCTGTTAACAGCCACTGCTTCAGCAGGATATCAGCAATGATCAGTAAAACCCTGCCTACAGCAGGAAGTCACTCAACACATTTACAGCAGACTCTACACGGCACTTTGCTCACTTACTGAGTGCACAAATGCATGTAGAAATGGACTGCTGCCCCTCCGGCTCTCTCCCAGCCCTCACCAGACTCATTATGCAGTTTTCAATAGCTGCACTCTCCCCTTCACTGCTCCAGGTCACCACTAAAGCAACATCAACCAGAAGAAAGCCATATAAAGTCAGCCTGTCTATGGAGAGACTATAAAAAAACCTCACATGCAACAAAACTCAAATTTTGCCAAATTTTTTGCAGCAATCAAAACATCTTCTGGGGTACAGCACTGGTGTGTGCTAGCAGACTGGGAAATTACAGCTCTCTGCTGCGGGAAGTTCAGGAGTCAAGAGAATTTTTACATCCCTCTGACCAGTAAAAATGAGTCCTGACTGTCTATGAACAAAGTGTAAAAGCTGTTCATAAAAGATGGTATCTTTCATTCATGTGATAGTAGAAGAGAAGTATGCTGAAGAAAGTCTGTACGGGCTCCCATTCCATCCTCGTCCAGGTCTCCCAATTCTCCTTCTGAAGTTTAAGAAAGACTAGAGTAATTCAAGTCGGCAAGAGACTATGGGTAAAACTTGTCTGAGTTGTAACTACTTATTTTGTGGGTATTTTTGGTGGGGGAAGATCAGACACATTAACCTTTTAAATTTGTTGAAATTGTAACTTACACTACTCCTCAACTCAGTCTGCCCTCTAACTTTCACTTCTGCAACTTCTAACTCCAGAAAACTCATGTTAACGCTCCTGTGGCTCATTCACTGATCAGTATTAGAACCAAACAACATATAAATGGTTATTATTGGAGAGAATTCTATAATTTTAAAATAGAAGAACCAGTCATTTGATATTTTCTTACAGGTAATTCCATAAACAAGTCTGGAGTTGAATATGAAAGTTTTCTGGGGGGGTGGTTGTTGTTTTGTTTGTGGGGGTTTTTTTTCAAACTTTTGTGCCAAAAGGAAAACTGAAAATAATCCTTCCTAATGCAGTGCCTCAATTTTAAACAAATCCAAGTATTAAAGGTTAAACGTTTGTATCTACTCCTAAAAGATTTGCGCTCCTGAGTAAGTCCAGCAAGTAAAATCTCATGTGCTTCACTACACTATCTTATGAAGCAGCTGTATTTAAGAAATCACCTGAGACTAATTAATAAATTTTCTGAAGTGGTAACTTCTCTCATACTTAGCTTTGAATAGAAGCTGTACACTTACACTTCTTAAACGGTTTTCAGAACTTAAAAAACACAACCCCAAAAGTTATTTCCCAAGTACTTTTGACTGCAAAACATTTTTAAAAAAAACCTCAAATGACTTACTTTGATAGGAGCTGTTGAGAACTTGACTTTTCGGTCTGGCACTGGGTCTTCCTCTTCAGAAAGTCCAGGAAACTCCTCATATTCACTCTCATACATGTAGTCCTCCTCTCCCTCCAAAATTTCTTTGCCTTCAGGCTCTTGGTTTTCTGGCTCTGTGTCCCTGTCATCATCAAAAGCTGCATTCTCTATTCCAAAATCACTGAAGTCCTCACTTTGCTTTTCCAACACTTGCTCCTGTTCTTCAGGATCCTCTTCCTCCTCTAGAACTTCCTGTACTTGCGTGACTGGAACATCTCTTACAGACATCCCATCTCTTTCTTCTTGCCAAGTGGTCTTGCTGCCATCCGTAAACTCCTCTACCACTTCCAAGGCATAGTCACTTCTCTTCCCTTCCTGCACGTGACATATGAGCTTTTGATTCTCTTCATCAGCGTTATCTTTCTCCAGCCCTTTTTTTTCATGCCCTGAGGTTTCATCTTGTGCAATGAGCTCTGTGCAAGTCCCCTCTGTGGGAGAAACCCAGGAGCAAACACTATCAGATGTCGGCTGCACCTCCTGAGCAGGCACACTGCCCATATTCCACGAGCTTTTCTCAAGTACCAGTTGCTTTTTTTTATCTTTTTCAAGTGCCTTGCTTGGCTCATCTCTGCAGATCTCAAGCACTTTGGGGAATGCACCCTTCTCCTGGCATCCTTCAACAACAGCAGATGAATTCAAAGTCTGCTGGCCTCTCAAAGGGTCCTGATTTAGAGAACTATCGTTTTTGCAAGTTTCTTTGGATTCTTCAGTATCACTGTCACCCAGAAAGCTTTCCAGCCTCCTAGAAATGGGCCCTGCATTCAGGAAGGAAGATTTGGAACCACTATTAGCATGTTGCTGCTTCAACTCCTCATTACTTTGATTTTCAACTTTCTCCGCTGCAACTGGAGGACTTGCTTCTGTATTAAAACTGAAGTGGTCCACCACACTGCTGCAATCGGAAGCTGAACCATGTCTCCTCTTATCTTCACTTCTTTCACATTTGCTGGGGGAATATCTGTCCACTGAGCTCCGCTGTTTTATATTTCTCTCAAAGAGCTTCCTGGTCTCTGAAAATTTTTCTGCCAGAGCAACTTTGTCCAAGTCTGCCTCATCGCTGCTACGGATGACTTTGTCAGCAGCAGAAGACAAGGCCAATGAATCCACAGGACCACCGCTGGGGCTGGTAGTTGTATTAAGAAGATTATTTTTTTGGACAATGAGATAAGATGGACTACCTGGAGAAGATCCATACTCCGCTGCCGTGGTCCGGCTGATTAATTTGGTCTCAGCAGGTGGACTGCTTTCACAAGAGGTTGTGGAGGAAGAGCTTCCCATTTGCAGAAACATATTTTTGATCTTGTGTACTCTGTTGCCATAAGTGGCAGCTCTGCCTCGCCTGTGTGGGTCACTTCCCCCTCCATTGGAAGAGGTGCTCAGCTTCTGATGCAAGCCTGTTTTGTTGGAAGCGTTATCAGGATTGTTTACACCATCAAAAGAGCATTTGATAGCATGGAAATCAGATTTGTAAGCATTTCGGTGTGGAGAAGCACTTCTTAAAGTCCTTTCCCCCTTGCCTTCGGTTTTCATCATTGTTGAAGAGATGAAAAGCTCTCTCCGCTCCTTAAGAAGAATGGGAAGAACAACTCGCTAACACAAAGCTTCCACCCTCCAACACCGGGCAGTAGATCCCACACAAGATCCCAAAAGCAGCCTTTCACTCAGTCAGCTTCCCCGCTCGCACTGAAATGGAACGCAGGAGACCGTACGTGGAGAGAAAGAAATCAAAGCGCGTGAATGGCCGGAACATCGGGTGTTATCCCCAGCGCGGATCGCGGTAGCCGGAAAGCCATCTGCAGAGAGACAGAGAGTTTCCATTAACTCGAGGCCTCGCCGGCGTGTGACACGAATCCGAAACTCGGGGTGGGAATCGCAGCCCAAGACCTCCCCGCGGGATAAAGCCCATTGTGTCGGCGGGGACGCGCGGACCCAGCTGCTCCCCGGGCACCGACCTGACGGCTCCGGCGGAGGATGCGGCGGTGGGCGGCCCCCCGCCAGCTCCGGCTGCCGCCCCTGGGCTAAGGGCCGGCCGTTCGGGCCGGGCCAGGCCGGGTCGGGCGGCGGGGGAGGGCAGCGCCGGCCCTCGCTGCCGCCCGGGAGAGGCCGGGCCCGGGCCGGACCCCGCGCACGCACCGCGGCGGGGCGGGACACGGGCGCCCCTGCTCCCCGCGCCGCCCGGAACGGGAGAAGCCACAAGTTTCGGCCCCAAGTTGTGGCTTCCCCGCGGCGGCGCTTCTGCGCCGCGGGGCCTGTGGGGCGCGCAGCGGAGCTGCCCCGGTACCTCGCCCCAAACTTTCCGAGCCAGCCTACCTGGGGGCGGGGGTCCTGCCGCCTCCTTCCCCTCAGCGTTCTCGGCCGCCCAGCGGCCGCACGCACCACGCCATCATTATCCGCCGCCACAGTCGCCCGCCTTTCCTCCCTCCCTCCCTCCCACTCCCCCCCGCCCTGCCGCCGCCGCCGCCCCGCGCTCCTCACTCCACCTTCCTCCCGCCCCCGCGGCGCGCTCGGAACCGCCGCCCGCCCGCGCCGCTCCCCGGCCTCACGCTGCTCCGCGCCCTCCTGCGCGCTGTGTCTCGGGCCCGCCCGCGCGCTCCCTCGCTCGCTCGCACACAAAGAGAGGGAGCGGCGGGCGCGCCCCTGCGCCTCTGTCTCAGCGCCACGGAAGAGAGGGGCTGGGGCCGGCGGGCGCGACCGGCCCGAGGGAAGCGCCTCCCGCGCCGGGATATACCACGCCATAGCGGGATGCGGGTTTCGAGTAATACCATGTCGGCGAGGCGACCGGGCGCGGAGCGCTCACCGGTCCCTCCGCCGGGGGGGCTGGAGACGGCGGGGCGAGGGACGCTGGAGAAACGCGAGCGCCGAGCGGCTGTGATGCTGCGCGCTACTTTCGAAGCCCGGGCGGCCAGCGCGGCGCGGGGAGCGCCAGCCCCGGCCTCACCGCAGAGCAGCGCGGTTCCCGGGAGGGAAAAGCGGCGACAGCTGCTACGGCCGAGGCTCGGACAGCTGGAAGTAACAACAGTGCCAAACATTCCTTTCCCCCCCCCGCCTCTTCCTTTCAAAAATGAAGTTTTTAGCCTTTCCCGAGCAGGTACCAGCACAGGAGGATCCGCAGCCCCGGCGGCACAAGCCCCCCCGCAGTTGCTGCCCGCGGCGCCGTGCGCGTTGGTGGGCACCGTGCCGTGTCCGCGCAGCGCCGGGGGCTGAGCACCGGGGGCTGAGCACCGGGGGCTGAGCACCGGGGGCTGAGCACCGGGGGCTGAGCACCGGGGGCTGAGCCCTGGGCTGCCTCGCACGCTCCCCGGGCTGGCAGGCACTGCACCTCCCCAGGACCGGGGAAACCGTGCTCGTCATCGATAGCCCTAGGCAGTAATAACCGCAGTTTTGCAAGCAGTATTCCATACATTCAGTTCTCTCGTTTGTTGGTCCAAATAAAACTTCAACTTATTTATCAGTCTAAGACAGGGTTTGGATTGCAGTTCCTTCCATATATGAAGCTTGCACAAAGCTATTAGAAGAGCACAGAAGAGTACGGCTGGTTACCAGTTACCTGGCAGCTGTTGTTGGCACATTACACCAAATTGTGTAACAGTTATTTGGAAGTCTAAATACTTAACTCCTTGAAAAAAATAGCTTCACTAGTTTATTACTCAAGTCTATGATGAAATTTATACATTCTCCCAGACATCCCAATTGGCTCTGGCTTAACTTGGCGTCACAAGCTTGATCTAACATCTATGTTATTTCACAGCTTGATCTAAATTCTATGATGCAGTTTCAAATTAGCCTTAACCATGATTTTACAATAAAATCTTGTTATTGATACATCAGTCTTTCTAAAGCAGAGGCAACATTGTTCAGACCTCCTTCTGTGTTTTCAAGCATTCCAGGGCAGTGGAATTTCACCAAGATCTACCATTAGCAGTCTTAGATACACTTGGTAACACCATTTTGGATAAAATTCTAATACAGATAGTTTCACTGGAATATTTTGAATATGTAGGCCTTATTAAGAACATGTGGAGGTGATCTGCATGCTACAGAGGGAGTCCTTCATAGAGCATTTGTAGGTTGGGTTGAAATTGCAAGGCTTAACCACCATCTTTCAATAAACAAGTCTACAAGAAGCTACTAAGCAATTTTTTTTTCACAAACTGAAGGTGTGTACACGGTTGCTCAGCATTTAAGCATTGTGGGCAGGGAACAGTTTGCATTTTGCTCAGGGAACCTGGTAGTATATAGACATGTTCAAAGGAAAAAAAGGGTTCAGGAACAACCCAAGCCCAAAGCCCAAAGCAGCTCTAAACCACGCTCAGGAAAGCCAGTGGCCTTTGTACTGGGTGTTGGCTTAAAGAGGCTGAAGCAGGAAGATAGTCTTGTGTTTTGAACTCTCCCATAAATGAGAAAGCAGGAATTGTAATTAGAGATCCTGAAAACAGATTTAATTGCATCAAAGGACTCCTATTTCTTTACAATTTCCCATCTTAATTAGGAAAACATACAGGTTTTGCCTAACTGTTCTGCTTAGGAAGGACAATATTTCTCTAAAGCAGTTTTCTGGGGTTTCTAGTGAGAAAGACTGAACTGCATTGCAAGATGAGGTGCAGTGTGAATGTGAAAGAAGTAATAGATTTGTTTACGGAGACAGTTATTAAAAAGATGGAAAAGATTCAAGATAAAGACCTCTGGATTTTGAGCAAGAAGCCTGGGAAGGTGATGTAGTTTATGATTTCATCATAGTGAATAACTGCAATAAAACCTGGGAAGAGTATCTTACACATTCAGTCTGTGGTGATTTCCTTGAAAGATGATGAAACAACAGTGAATAGGCAAATGGTTTGCCCTGAGCAAGAAGCATCTACATTTTGTTACCTAAGCTTACGAAAAAAAATAGGAGTTTCAAGGAGGACAGCACAAAATCTTCTTGGGGAAAAAAGTGTTGCTGTATGTGAACTCATGAATCTAGTGAAGACAGATAAAGAAGAAAAAAATAAAGAAAAACAATTAAATTGAGCCCACTTCTATAAACCCAGTTGTTAAAACCACCACTGAAGTACAGTGTTTGTTTCAGATGAACAAAAGGAATCTGTTTCAGTGATCCTCACAGCGTTTTAAAGATCTTTTGAAAGGAACAATGATCCTGTGACTACTCATCTTGGTTTAACTGTTTTAAAATACCTCTTCTATGGTACACACGTGGCTGTGCTTATGGTTTGGGGGCAATGTTGACAGAGGAACAACAGACACTCCCTATGAGTATATCAAAAGTGTCTCAACTAGAACTGCACAATGAAAAAGACTCTCAGGAGGTCTAGATGGGGGAGGTGTTCCGCTGTTGGTATGAAATTATCCCATAAGAAAGCTCCAATAAAAGTGTAAGTCCATGAGACTAGAGAAACTGTCATTTAATGGTTTATATGCTTTCAGCTTGTAAGGACAGTCATCCTTTTATACTTGTATGATTAATGTAGCTGAATGTAGCTAAAATGGGGCATGTATATCATGTCTGGATTAGTATTTATTGATGCTGGTGAATTCCACTGCTGCTGTTCATTCAAGGTGAGCGTTAGAAACTGCTAAGCATATGTTCCATGCCAAACAAGTTTGAAACTGGTCTCATCACCCCATTAGGATACTTTCATCAACTCACAATGGTCAATAGCATTTGATCAATGAAGAAAGAGGAGCAAAAAGTTTCAGGGCAGATGAAGAGAGACAAATACTTTGGTAAAGCCAATGTGGCTATAACTGCAGACAGATATGAAACAAAAATCTGCAGGTAAAAAGCTCAACATCTAAATATTATCAAATCCAGGAAAGACATTTCTCAGGCTTAAGCACTGGACCAGCCAGGATGCATACATGTGAAAAAAAGGATCCAAAGATACCCTAGAAGAAAGTAACAAACAACAAACAGACCACCACTACTCTAAGAGTTATAGTAAACTTGGTAAACTTGAGCAGATTTCATAATGGGATTCTCCTAACAGCTTGCATCTTGCGTACAACATTACAGTTGTACAGCAGGATCCTAAAGAGTACCAGTGTTATGAGTGAAAAAATGCTCTAAAGAGAGGAGCTAATTAAATTTGACTCAGTGTCATTCAAATTATGTTGGGTAATGTGGCAATTACTACTGCATGCCAGCAGTGCCATGGAGAAAGTCTGAGACATCCTTGTGTTGGTCTTTGCCATTGTATATGGTGATATATATGTTTAATATTTATTTTCATTTCTAAAACTGAAGGCACAGTGGTTTGGGTAAGTTAGTGCCTACTCCAGGTTTTGATTCTCTTTCCTCAACCTCTCCTTAGCACATTCAAGAAGCAACAGGTAAAATACAGTGGTTCAAGCTGAAACCACTAACAGTTAATCCTGTAGCTTTATTTTTGGTTTCTCTTGCTACTGCAATCCCTGAGACTCCCATTCTCTCATTCTATGGTCAGCTGAGCCAAGTTAAACAGAAAAAGCCCTCTGAATAGAGCTGTGGATGCAGTCTTTTATAAGCCAAATATCTAATATCTATAAATACCTAATACATGTCCTATAACTAGTGCTTTGATCTAGCAAAAAAAAAAATCACTATCAGTACAAACATCAGTAAGATTTATTTTAGTGCAAATTACCATCATAGTGAGCAGTGTTCTTAACAAGGTATCAATACTCAAGACTCAAGTCTTCAGCTTACCTGGTTCTCTCTCATTGCAGTAATATTTATGCCACAGCAAAATTTAAATGTAGGATATGAAATGGAATTTTAGGAACAGCTCCAGCAAAGAAGGGCTGCCCTCTCTCATTTCCTAATATATCTGTTATGCAAAGCTCCAGGGAGGGTCTATTCCAGTGAATTATACATCAGTGTCTACCTTGCTGGGTTCAATTTAATAAATCAGTATTTTCTTTCCTGCTTGTTCCCTCTCTCATAGGTCCTCTCTGCAGAAAGGTGAATTTAATTATTAGTTCTATTGCATCCTTCTACAGCCCACCCAGAATGCTGTTCCCCAGAAATGTTCTGAATGAGTACTCTGACCACATCTTCTGGCCACAGAACCATGAATGTTAAATGAAGGTTGGTGCAACATCACTGAAACCTGCCTTAAACACAGCTGGCCTGCCAGCAAATGTTACTAATGGTCTTTGCAAACTGAAGAAAACTCATTATGTTACAGCTCCCAAGACGTGTTGAAGATAAAAGCAGAAGAATTCTTTAAGTCTCAAGAATCTCCTGACCCTCAAAGTAAAATATTGGCAGTTGAATTTCAAAGCTGCATTTAGAAAAGAAAGGCAGAAACTTCCTGCTTATTGCCAGGAAGGCTGAACAGAAGATAGATACTTGAGAGCTTCCTCACCTCATAAGCCCCATTCCTGAAGTGTCCAAACCATCCAACTGACTTGCTGCATTGTCAAATTCATGAGTGAAAAAAAAAAAAAAAGAAAGGAGCAGACTGTAGAATTGTCTGAAATGGCGAGTTTCTCAAGCACAAAGAACAGATGTCAGCCTGACAAGGAGGTGGGAGTCTCAATAACAGCATCCCACTGAAAGCTGTTCGAAAACAAGTCTATGAGTGCATTTTTCAGCTTCATAATTGCAGTACTGTTGGCACAGCTTTTACAGGATTTACAGGATTTTAAGAAATAAAGTTTGTGGTTATTTTTGATTTAACTGATTTCCAGTGCAAGAAACATGCTATTGTACAGTCTCTGTTTGCACTCTGAACAGTGTCTCCTACTCTTCAAGGATTTTTGAAAATGGGCCAACTGGTTCAACCAGATTTGACACAGGCTGAGAGTTTTCGACAATAGTTATGTTCCTACCAGTTTCTTAAAAATAGGGAGCCAGAGGGAGAGAGGAGAAAGAAAGACCCTGCAAGATCAATCAAAGGAAAGGTTACAGCAAGAGATCACCACTTATAAGCCTCCAGATAATCCTGTATTAGCCACACAAGACTGAAACCTGACGAATGTATTAGTCACAAGAAAAGCCTTGTTTTGAAGTTGCATCTTTTTTAAGGCCAAAGTCAGTCAGCCAAGTCAGAGACACACATTGGGAGGGTAACTGGCTATTTTAATTCTAGAGCTGACAGGACAATTTTTTAGTCTGATACTCTAGTTTCTGTCTGACCAAGCAGTTTTATACAAAACCCCAAGTGTTTGTTGTACCTCTCTATGTATGCATAACATACCTAAAGTATTTTTCAGATAAAAGATGACCTTAAATCCTTTGAAACTAAGTCCAAATAAGGTATCTTACTTTTAATATTCAGCTTCCCTAGTATTTCTTAAATCATAGCTATATATTAGCAAAGAGACAAATACACAGAGTCTAGAGTTTAGACTGCCATCTAAAACTAAACAAATGCAGTTAAAAAAGCAAATCAGAAGCATTCTAACTGTGTCTTTCATACTGAAGTATTAGTTATATTTGAAAAAGCAAAAAGGAGCATGATCTTACACATAGGTGAGCTCTTTCCTTCAATTAATAATACTTGCAAATAAATAAGGCAATATTTTGAAATTCTGTCAGTCGAAATATTGCTTGACACCATCTAGATTTAGAATATACAAAGAAAAAAAGTAATAAAACATTAAACATTAAAAAACATTCCTAAAAAAAATTGAGCTCAACAAATTCAGTTATTTTTGTATAGGTAAGTCTGAATGATAATCATATCAAATAAAGTGAAAACAAAAGAATGAGATAAAATAGGACATAGAATTTAGATATAGGGTATAAATTACACTACAAAGAGAAAATAATTTTTAGTCAAATTTAGAGCTTATTTTGATATTTCATAATCAGAACATTCAGGTTTTATTTAAAAATAAATTTCTCATTTAAAAACATTTTACAGGACAAAGCAAAACATGTAGACTAAAGAAAATATTTTGCATTAACAGGAACTGATTTTATTTTTCTTTTAAATACAAAATTTGCATTTCATTTAAACTGAATGTCACCTCCCCATTTTTAGTTTAGGTTTTGAATTCATTGTCCAGATGTTCCAAGAGATGGCAAACTTATGACTGAAGTCTTTCCTACTGTAAGGCCTAAAGCAAGTGGGAAAAAGAAACTTGCATTCCTCCAATCCAAGCAAACCAATGATCTATCAGAAACAATCACCAAGCTTCATGTTCTTCTAAGATGACTAAAAGAATAGTACCTGATGAATAGAAGTCTTTAACTGCATCTGCAATGGAAAAAGACCTGACAACCACCAGTTCAAAAATCTGAACTAATTTAAAAATTGTTATCAGACATTTGCCTTGTCACTTCTAAAACATTTTTAAAAACATCATTAGCAACCGGGAGGTTGTCACTGTTTTGACAACTACTACTAAGTGATTCACTTTGACAGAATATTGATGCAATTAGACATTTTCAAGATGCAGATCAGTACTCTCTGGGAAGATAAAGTATTCTTCTCATTGATAGGCTGAAGTGTCTTTTTTTCACAGGGGTTGGAAGCAGACTGGCAGATTTCCTAGGTGTCACAGCTAGAAATACTTGAGAATTTGTTTCCTAGGTTTTCTGACTGCCAAGTACCAGCTTGTTTTGTATTTCTTATTTTTGGAACAGAAGAATGAAAGGCTATTCACAGTGACTTTTAATGCAGGAAATACCATTGAGAGATAACTAGTAAACTGAGGGACCTTCAACTAAACATAGTTTAGAAACAAACTGTTAAAAAGATCATTCCTATATCATTCTTAGTGTTATTACAGCAAAAGTTACTGAGGATGTACTCATTTAAGGGAGAAAACACTTATTTCTCTATCCTCATTTAAGTAGTAATGTAATACAACTAGCAGTCAGAAATCAAGTTACTGCTTTCAAAAGATTCTATGTCTGCATTTAGTACCTCCTTATACCATGAGCCTTAATATTTTCATTAAGACTTTAAGAAAGAAGAATGCCTTTGTCAATTAATCTAAAGTGCACTGAGATAATTATACAATCATGTTCCCTCTGAAATTAACGTGCTTTTTATGAGGTTTATTAGCAGAGTCCTTAAAAGCCACTCCACATACTCATTTGGTGTATCTTTGCCTTCAAGCCAGCACTAAGGCAGAGGTTTACCATGACTGTGATACCATCTACAATGTTGAGCTGGCAAGTCCATAGCCTTCCACTGGCTCTTGAAGGGCAGGTCTCAAATGTCGCAGCATGGGAAACAAAACTGGGTAATTCTCAAGTACAGCTATACTGAATCATAGGAAATGAAAGACAGCTTCACTTTCATTACAGACTTTCTCTACACTGAGGTTTAAACCTCTAATAGCAGAGTTACAGGCTGAGCCTGAAAAGCTGTACTTTAGTATGGTCACAACAACTTGCAGTTTAGGTTACAAAAAAGCTGATTACAGCAACTGGATTTAAACATGAAAATAAAACCACAGAGCTGCTCATGTGGATGTCTTATGGGATGAGTAGATGAGTACAGAAAAACATCACAAGATGTAACAGGAAGGACAGTAGAATCAAGAGCATTAGCCTTGAGGCACGGTTTAGCTCTGATACATTTATTGTCCCAATAGCTCTAGGTGGAGATCAAACCCCTGTGGTAAATGTGCTGGTAAGTGTAAATTATGCTGTGTTTGTAATCCTTCCAAAGACTGATGTCCTAATGAGACTTTGGAAGACTTAGGTCTAAGGAGACTTAGACTGCCAGCAAAAACCCAAGTCCTTGTATGTGCTCATGTGTCCTATTTGCAGGACCCACAATAACCTAGCGTGCCTTTGGAAGATCTGTTTTGGAAGCATGGATGTGCACTGGATGATTTTGGCTGCGAACCTTTCCACAGAGTCATTCCTCAGTGCTTGGGCTCACATTCCAAGCCACTGAGCATTTATAAGTAACTGCCCATTTTTTAACATCAGTAATAGTCAGGAAATACTTCTTGCTCCCTAGCTCCTAAGTTTTTTTCCCAAAATTACTTCTGAAATGAAGACTAGGCAACATTCAGCTCTGCAGTAACAAATGCTCAATAACTTGTCTATTTATGCTTTCTTTGACTTTTACTGTTATGTTTTAGCATCTGTTTTCCAACCTAAAGGTCTCCCCTGTACAGGCTAAAGTAAGAATTTCAAACTTGAGCAGGGCCATCTCTGAGTTGTTTCACTCTCATTGATTTGATCTTTTTTTTTCTGCTGTGAAAACTTTGCACACATAGGTGTAACTACACAGATTTTCTGGAAAAATGCTAGAATCAGTTCCATAAACATAGCAAAACCCTTGGAAATGATTCCAGAAATAGTATCTTTCAGGCATATATGAAATACACAAAAGGCATGTGATGTGGAAAAGAAGTTGAGTTGAAATAAATGGCAATATGCCATGCACTACTAATAAAATAGGTTGATTTACTTAACATTCAATTCACATTAGGCTTCACAGATGTTCAAAATATGACCAACTTAACTCTACTGGAATCAGACTCTGCATATCTGGCATCACTCTGTAGTACTGCTCCTCTATATGCCACAAAGACTTAGTTCACTTCCACAAACTGAGACAAAAACGTTGAGCTGGTTCTGCTTGGTGGAGTTTCCTTCACACGCATTTCAGGTGATGGGAATGAGCACATTCTCTCTGATGTGCTCTGCTGATACAAACCACACTCACAGACACTACTACTGGGAAATTTGACCCTTTCTGGGTATATGGAAATTTAGAAAAAGTACAGGATAGGAGTGCAATAATAAACTGTTCTCTTTAAACTTGAGTGCCATTGTGGTTGTATTTGAAGATTTTATTAGATGTCACTAGGTGAGAGCTACATAGCTTGTTCATCACTCTCCTTAGCTTATTACTATTAGCTTATTACTTAGCTAATAAAAGCTTGTAGTCATAAAAAGTTGTTATTGTGCTTGTTCACAAAGTTTCTTTTGTGAAAGAAATACATACTTAAATTGAACTTAAATACATACACATAAAAAAGAGGAATTCTTTGAGACATCTTCTCTTTAAAATAAGATACTGTGACTTGAAGGTCCTTCAAGTAAGTGCAAAAATACATATTCATCCATTTGTTATGATGAAGTTCATGTGGAAAAACCCTGTAATCAATCACAGCCATGGCCTTTTCTACATTTTCTGCACCCTGTAATCTGCCCAGTAATGGTAGCTCTCTGTGGGCTGCTTCTCAAGCCCCGAGCTCGGCATCAGGAAACAATCAAAAATACTTCTTACTTCAAAATTAATTGAATTAAAGATACAAAATAAGAAACTTTGAATTCAGAATTAAATGAATTTTTTGATGATTGACTGTTAAAATAAAAGTTTTAAAGAAAAAATTTATCATCAAAAGAAAAAAATCACCATGTTTCATGCCAGTCATTTCTGTCCATGATTTTGCACCTTAGGGAACAAACAGTTTTGGAAACTATCCTTGCAAAGGAAAGCACTTAAAGTAGATTTAAAGTCAGTAGGTATATCTGGCTTGTCTTTGCTGGACTTGTGGACTATGGAGGAGATCTAGAGTTTGTGTAGATAGTAGATCTGAAAATCTGGTTTATCCAACAGGTGCAGCCATCAAGGTGGTCTCATCACATTTCAATAAAAACTATCATTCTATAAAACATACTTAAATTTAATGTATAAATTTATTATATATCCCAAAGTCCACTGTTCATTTTCATCAAAAAGACTGTGTTTTAGCCTGCTCTGGAGGCTCTTTCTGTTTTGCAGTCATTTTGTTAGCCTGTCTAGACCACAGTGTGAGGTCATCATTGTACCATCTGCTAAACTTGTTTGGGTTAGTGTGTCTGCAGCTCAGTTCAGCTCAAATGGTATTAGAACATGCTCAAAAATGAGGGTAAGTCAGGCCAAGTCATACTTCCTCAGCATAGTGCAGGTTCTATGATCAATTACTAGTAGATTTACTATTACAGATAATACAGCTATTATTCTATCATAGGTTTATTATAGAGGTATTGAGAAGTAATTTCAAGCTTATCTTGAAATATTTTCATATGAATATCTGAATTGACACTAAAGTCAGCATATTTATGTGACATGAAATAATTTCATTTATAGCACTGGAACTAACGTGGGGAAATGCCTGTAATCTGAAGACACATGTCAAAAGAAAATATTAAATTTTAATATTCTGTTTGATATTGTCTAAGGCCTTGCATATAAGGCCACAATCTCAGTCAGATGATCAGCAAGGGAAGGCACCACTTAGTGGTGTTTTGTGAAGATGCCAGTGTGACCCCTCCATCTGTGGCTCCAGTGTTTCAGGGCATACAGTTTCATCAAAGACAAAACTTACAAACTTGTTTAGTTTGATGTTAGTAGTAACAAACCAAATGTTCATTGCAAACTGCTATCTTGACTTACCTTCCAATGAACTTCCATGCCAGAATCAATTGTTTACATGCATGTGCTGCATAAGAAGAAATATACTGAGTGAGGGTTTCTTTATCCTAACTTGGAGAGCAACAAGGTGATTAACACCTTGTTATATAGAGAAATAAAATACCTTTTGAAGTAAAATCCTTTCTTGAGACAATTTTTAAAAGAAAAAAAGAGAAGTAGCTTTTGTTTCTTGTTTGTTTGGGGTTTTTTTTATTGATTGGGGTTTCTTTGCATTGTTCTTTGTATGACATATTTTTAAATCAGTTAAACCTGGAGAAATAACGACTAGCACTAGGTACAACATGTGTTCGTTTACTTATGAAGATTTTGAAGTGAACACTTCACAATCTTGTTGATAGCTATGTGATCTGCTTATCTCAAAGAAAACCTAGGCTTTATTTACTTCCATATTTTTGCTTTACAACTGCATTTAGTTTGACATCCCTCATATGAAACATATTCTCTTAAATAAAAAATCCAACAAAACATACTAAGTTTTTACCTGACTGTTGAAAAAGCTGTGTCCAAGCTTGTCTTCCTAAAGGAAAGAAAACTGAAATACTGCTAGATGTTTGCATAGATATGAGTTAGGTCCTTGGGATTTTTTTAGTCTGTATTTTCTTAAATATTATAATTCTGTTCCAAGATGAACCCCTAAAAAATACCTGTGTCACTGACTCGACTTGGACATCAAACCACTGATCCAAACTGAGTGTGACAATCTGAGTGTGACAAACTGAGTGTGACAATCCTAGACCTCCCCTAAAATTATATTCTTTCACTGAAGACTGTGATTGGCTGGATTCTGGTCTCCATAATGTAATTGATTAATTTTCAAGGAAGCATATTTATGCACTCTTATGCTAAAGAGGTAAAGCTTATGATCTGTTTTCAATTAATAAAACGTATTTGTTCAATATTAGCTCAATAAATGGGAACTTCATTGCAAATTGTTAAAATAATAAAAAAAATAGAAGGAAAGTATTTATTAGATAGTCTCTGCCTGTAGACAGACAAATTTTCAACAAGAACTAATTTTTTAATAAAGTTTTCTATTTGTTATTAACTCTAAAACTGGTCATGGAGTGGTAAAAGAGGCAAGAAATGGACATGAACAAAAAGGCCTTTCTTTTCACAGCAAAAATTTTGGACCATTTTCAATTTTTACTTCAAACCTCCTATGTTTGTAAGTTCATTTGGGTTTGGTGTGTTTTGTTTGGTTTGGTTTGGTTTTTTTTTTTTTTTTTGTGTGTGTGTGTGTGTGGTTTTGTGGGTTGTTTTGTTTTGTTTGTTTGTTTTGTTTTTAGTTTGTTTTTTGCATTTAATGAAAACTCAGTTTTCCAAGCATAAGACAGAAGTTTAAGGGAAAAAACAACAACAACAACAACAAACCAACCCAAAACAACAACCAGTTTATGAGAGTAATCTGCCATTGAAAAACAGCTTTAATAGCAAATATTTGACCAGCCTGAACAAGGACCCTGCTTTTCCAGGGAAACTACTTCCATTTTCAGCACATATTGCTACTCCCTTCCACTTTGCCCAGTGGTGCAGACAAGAATCACAGATTCCCACTCAAGCCTGGGTGCCTGGCTGTACCACTCCCCAAGGTGCAGAGTCCCTGGGGCTCTTTGAGTAGCTAGACTGAGCATTTTGAACATTGAATAATTTCATTGAAAGGGTTGCTATTTGGTTTTTCATTTCTAAGAAAGAAGAATTGTGATTTTGCTCCCTAGCCTAAGTATTGCAGTCGTAAAATAAGAAATCCCACAAAATACTTCAGAAAGAGCTATTTCACTAAACAGAGCACTGTAAGATGATTTCATCTTGGATAACATCATTTTTTTATTGTTTGGGAGACCTATGTTTATCTTTTGAAAAATATCACTCATCTTTCTTCCCTGCTGTCTTTGCAAAGTAACCCTTCCCATGAAAAAATATCATTTCACTAGTGCTCACTGATTTAGCAAGATATATCATGGGTTAAAAGTGAATTGCAGGTGCAGCTAACAGGCTGTTGTAGATGTTTTGTGCTTTTTTGCATGACAAGTACTGCAAAGATCAGTCGATGCTGTGAAGCCTGGATGTCATGGGTAGGCCTGTATGTGTTCATGCCATAAATTGGATACAAAGTGGGAGCAAACGAAAAACAAGGAAAATGGGTGGATATAGAAAACCAAAGCAAACAGATTACTCAGAATTATTACCGTTGGTAGCTTATTTTCTGCTTCCTGCTTCATTCATGTTGATTTTTAGGGTGTACGTGGGAATACTATTGATCCAATTTAGGAAGGTTTTATTCAGCTTGTTTTCTGGCTTCTCTGTGTGTGGAAATGAACAAGAGTGTGAATTACTGCAGCTCTTTTTTATTTTGGAACACAAAATCCAAACAATTATTGGAAACTGGGGAGTGAAGAGGAGGTATTCCATATATTCCATTAATCGCATTGCCAGTAGTAGCTTCTGCTTTGAAAAGGCCAGTTAAAGAACAACATGAAATCTTCCAACCAAGTTAATTCTACTTTTGTTCCTTACTGACAAAACAAAATTAACCATGTTCAAAAATCTTATTTAAAAGTGTATTTTCTTATTAAATTACAAACAAGCTTTCAAAGTAAAAGGTTAATGGACCTAGTTTATAGAAAGGCCCAGGGAGTACCTTGGGAAGGAAGGGTGATCAAGAGCATCGTAATTCCTGAAATCATAATTCCTGAATCTAGGAAGCTGGATTTGTTGACCAAAATGTTCAAAATGATTTTCACAAAGACTTAAACCCTTAGGGACTTAAGTGAAGTTGTCCCACTTGAGAAAGTAAAATTTATGTTATTAATCAAAGCATTAAGTTGCACAATAGATGTGCTTATCTATATATTAAAAAATATTTTCTAAGTATTGTTGGAAAAGCAATCATTTGTGTGGATTTTTTCCCCTGGTAAGTCATACATAGCTTACAGAAAAGGAGTGGGTTGTATAAAATCCACACACCCCAAACCAAAGCAAGTTTTTATAGCATGCTGTTTATAGCATAGAGAAAGTAAATTATTTGTATTAGTAACTAAAAGAAATTTAAGTTGTCTACAATTTAACATATATTTAGCCAGGCTTTTGTAGTTAACAATGTTGGTATTAAAAGCACATAGAATAAAAGTATGCATGCCAAATTATTTAAGAACTAACTTTGCTTTGAATAGAATTTTTCAAACACATTAGCTAGCAATTGAATTTTATAACTTACTTCTGACTATGTCACAAAGTTTTGAAAAGAAAATGAGGAATAAAAAACCACAAAACATAAAAGAATGAGTCAAAATCTGATCTTGCCCTGGCAAATATCCAGAGTGTTATAATTGGTTCTAGCATAAATTCAGATTATAAACTTTCCCAGATAGTGCAAGAAATTGGCCCAGGAGATAAGAAATATAATTCCAACTCATTCCATGCCATATGATACCTCTTTTGATACAAGCAGCTTGCTAAGAATTATGCAATGCACAGCCATAAAAATTTTTTAGTATAGCTGATATTTGATGAGGGAGGTTGAATTCAATTAGATTTCTTTATTTCTTTTTGAATTCAATTAAATATCTGTGTAGAAGGGAACAGGCACAATCTCTTTTCCAAACAGCTCTGAGATGCTGAATAATGCTGATGGGATGCAAGGAAACTGAGAAGAAAGGATAGATTTCTGCATTCTTTTTATATAATGTGAAGAGTAACTAAGTTAGTACTTAAATTTTGTATTATCTTAAGTCAATGGGTTAATTCCTTTGAGACACACATTGGCACTAAAAAAGACACACAGTGCCTGTCTGAGTTGGGTGGTAGAAGGAATGAGACTTATTAATATGTAAATAGATTTATTTGAGCACTAAAATGGATATGCTAAATAAATAGCTGTGTCAGAGAAACGAATTGTTACAAGTGGGCTCAGAAGACAAAGGAGCACCTGATGAAGATGTTGAGATTCAGCTTTCAAACACAATTAGAGATTATGGGAGGTAAATGGTGGGACATCAGTAATTTATATAGGAGAGAAGAACAGCATTAATTGTAGATGTCAAAAAAATCCTCTAGTTAGGCAAGAGAGGCACATGCAGGAAGAGCTCAAACTAAAAAAAGTACTCAAGAGTGGCAACAAAATTGGAATGTGGAAATTTGAATATATTTTCAGTTATTTCATCACAGAAGTCTGCATGCTGGCTGCACCAGCTAAATTTTCTGGCATCTGCACAAATATTGCTGCTATCATGTCCTTGAGGAAGGAAATGGAAAGAAGAGCTTGTAAAGAGGCAGATATCTGAAAAACCCATGCCTGCTGGTATCCTGGGGAGAGTATGTACACCCTGTAACCATGGGTCAGTTACCCTCAGTGGTTCCCTTTCTATAAAGAAGCAGCAGCTAGAGCTGCAGGAAGCACAACAGGGCAGTGGGGTCCTCTGAGAGCAATGGAAGCACGCAGATTTCTGCCATGCCAAGAGCCAGGTGTGACAGCCCAGGGTGCCAGGGCAGGTGATTCACCATGGCCAGGGACAAAGGTATTGGTAAATTTGCAGCTGAGCATCTTCCCATCACAGAAAAGGTATCTAGAAGTTTAATACCAAGCAGATTAAAGCAAAGGCATGCTAAAATAAAGGTCTTCATTTCTTAAGGCATATTTTTCCTCTTTAAAAAATAAGCATCAGGACCTATGAATATAAATAGCATAAGCAACAAGGTAAAGAAAGTAAATCCGAGGCACTTCAGAGCTAGGCTTACAGCAGAAAAAAGGGGAAGGAATGAAGAAAGATGAGGCAGTTATTCCAGAAGTGGAAAATTGCCAAGCTGAGATTTGCCACAACAGGCACTGGAAGTCTTCAAATGAAAAGGCCTGGGAAGCATTGCAGTTACTGTGCCTTGGTTCATCTCCCATGCTGCACATTTGAGAAATCTAAATGCCTATCACGTGTTTCTTGAATAGCCCTCCTTGTCACAGAGTTCCAGAACTGTTTCTAACAGGAAAGCTCAGAAATAGGCTCATATGCTTATTAAATCATCAATTCTGCTTGATTAAAACAAAAAAAAAAAATCAAACCAAAGCAAAATCTCTTCAAAAAACTACATCCATGACATCAAATGGGTTTATTTTAGTGCATAAAAATACTGCATATGCTCTTCAAAATCAAAATATAAAGTCATTGGAATTAAACCTAATTTCAGTTTTGTGAAGGTCAATATTTTAAGAAGTAGATTTTCAACTATATGTGGGGGATATAAGTTTTCTCCATCATGTTTTTTTGTATTTTATTTTGTCTAACATCCTGACAGTAGAGTTAATAGTTAAGGACTTATCCATTAATGTTAGAAGTATAATGGTACTGGGCCAAAACAATTTCACAGATTAAAATTTATATGGTAGACTTCAATGCTCAATTAGAACATATTATAAAGAGAGCTCCCAGGAAATGGCTCAGAAAATGGATAAGTGATTTTCTTTCAGTTTTTGGCTTATCATATAGTAGTCAATTATATTTTATAGTTAGACATTTAGACTAGGAGAGCTTTAGTCTTCCAAAATGATCTTTGAAAGATGTTGTTTTGCCAATAGAAGATGATCTGAATACTTCTGTAAGGAATGAGAAGATGAATTAACACATTTTGATAGTTTGTTTTATGATATAATGATTTAAATGCTTTCTTTATTGAGCAATGAAGAAATTAAGCTCTTATTTACTCTAGTGATGATTAATAGAAGAGTTAGAAAAATATTTCTCATGGATGAGTAATGGAGAAGAAACAATTTAAGAGGTGAGTGTGACAGGGCAGCAGGACTGCCACATGAGGTCTGTTTCCTGAAGAATCACACCCAAATGGAGGACTAGCCCAGACTACATTTTAAAATAGGTCATAGACATTCTTCAGATTGCCACCATTTCAGTCTCTTACTAAATAAACACACAAACCTAAGAAGTGATTTTTGTGCTCTATCATTTACTGATTAATCCATAGGAAAAATTGAAGGCCCTAGCTATTTCAGAGTTAGTCATCTTCCATTATCAAATCTTTCTGATTTTTTCAATGTCTTCCTGGATTTGGCTGTCCTAAATAATGGTGACTTTCCTCATATTCCTCTTTACCAGATCATGAATCCACAAAAAATACTGGTTGTAATATAGTTATCTGGAACATATATTTGATCTGCTCATTATGTTACTAAAAGATTCATAAATGGAGAAAAATTCAGTTCCTGACATGTGCTAGGTCCACAGACTACTGTTTTTATGCAATGAGCTAACTTCTACATAACTTTGCTTTTATAGCCAGATGGAAAAAGAAGAACCAATGGAATTTGTGGCAGGAAGAATGCTAACCAGGCATTCATTTTGTTACAGATGTCAAACACAGAGTTGTTTCTAGGTTACTTTCAATTTAAAGACTGTAGTGATTGATTTGAAGTACTGCTATACTTAGAACTAAAAGCTATTTGATTATGATCTGCATCAAAGAAAAATACCCTTGTTTGGCTTTCCATTTACAGAAAGATTTAATTATGCTTCAAGGTTCAGACTTTTTTAGATGCAGAAAACATTTCCTGTGTTCCTGGAGTTCTGATTGTGCTGCAGCTGTTAGGCAGTTTCCATATCCAGAATAGCTGAACGTGGAGGGATTGTCTATGTCATCAACACTGGGGAGGGGCAAACTTTCTAAATGGGTCAGCCTTGCTTTCAGTCCATAGCTCTCCAGTGATTGGGACATATGGAGCATATCTGTCCTGCTCTAGGGATCCTAAAGAATCCTGTAACATCGTGCATAGCAGCTTTGAGATGACTTTGTGAGCAATGCTAAGAAAACTCTCAGGTTGCCTTCTGGGTCAGCACTGTCATTCAGAGGCTTGGCTGGACATAACCACTGAATTTGAGACCTCTCTGGTGATAGGCTGAGATACTGACTCCTTATCTCAGCCGCATTCCAAACCAGTGGGATTGATGCATGCTTGGCTGTATCTGCTGCATGCCACTGGGTAAGAAACACAAGCATAAGGTAATGGTACACCTTTTAAGCAAAGAAAACAACATTATCTCCAGATCAGCAGTCATCAGTCCTGCTATACATAGTCACTTAAGAACTGCCAAGAACAGAGAACAATCTTTTCCCCCAATTTGTATTACTCACTGTCTATTTTGTGAAGCAGTTGATACAGGAAAATAAAACTTGATTATTTAAATGCACTGATAACCATCTTTTCCCTTTGTAGCATGACATAAATATGGCAAGGAGATATGTTGATTCTTGCAGGAATCAGAAGCAATTTTAGAAAATAGTCAGAATTAAATTTTTAGTTCCTGTGGCACACACGGTACCAGTGCTTGTGTGGCTCGCTTCATGTCACACCCAAGAGCTGCATTGAGACATTTACTTTAAATGTCAGTGAAGTGCTGAATGCAATCTAACTTGATTGCTGAAAATAAGCTAAAGTTTCTTTATTCTTGTGGTTTGCAGTTCTAGAAACAGTATCAGAAATGTTTTATGTTGTAACTGGTTGAGAAAACTAGACACTGATGTGGTTTTGTGGTTTCCTTAGTTGTCCCAGGAACTAACCAAAATACCCACTGATCTTCTTGCTGTGCCATTCTCTGTATTACTGCACATTACAATATGAAAAGGGAACCTCAAGACACTCTGAGTTGCTTTTTGTTTGTTTGTTTCCATTTTCATTATATTTTACTTCTCTTTTACTGTGGACTTCAAGTTTGCACTGTATGGATAGTTCAAATGTCATTATTGAGTCATAATCAAACATGCATCATAGAACTATAAGACGTTAAACATTAATCTCAGAGCACAGTTTAACAAGATAAAAGCATTAGTTCTCAAACACTTATCTCTTAACCTTATGGTATTGGTTTGAATTTAATGGCACCTTTCTTATATAAGTAGAACATCTGAAATAGGCGAAAGAAAACAAAATTAAATTTTGCTTCTGCGAATCATTTTAGTAGAATAGATATTTCCAGTCACAAGTATTAAAATAACCAAGTAAATTGTAGGTGAATTGAAAATTGTTTAATGTTCAAAATACTCTTGGTTAATGAGAGGTTAGTCTTGGAAAGCATCTCTAAATCTTGCCCTGCCAAGTTCTTCCCTGGGCCTTTGCTGTTAGTGACAGGATAATTGGCAAATGTGAACTGTTGATCTGAATGAATGTGATTTCTGGAGAGGAGAAAGAGAACTTAATTGTTAAGCTGAAAGAAACAGAAGAATCAAGAAGGAGACTGTGAAGAAAATGTAACTCAACCATAACTCATGACTTTGGAAGCAAAATCTGAGATACTTCAGACAGAAACTAAAATATGTGAATCAGTCCATTACTAAAAGGACTTCAGAAAAGCATTTTATATAGAAGGTAAAAAAGTAAGAAAAGATATCATCTCCATGAAGAGCCTGGATCGGACATAATAAAATTCTAAGATTATGAGTTTACTTTAGGGTGACACTGCTACTTTGCTTCAGGGTCAGATTTTCATATTAGATACATGTAAAATTACTTACAATGTACACTGAAAGTAATTTTCAAGTTACACTGAAATAAATAACTACCAATCAAAACACCTGCTATGCCACCCATGGCCATTTGTTAGGGCTAGAAGAGCCCTAGCCATGTGAAAGATCTTGTTTTTAAAGTTCTAATTTAATACTTTTTAAATACTGTAGCAGGTATGCCTTTCCAGATACAAGCAGGATAATCTGATTTTAGTTAAATTTAAATTTTGCAGCAGAAATGTACTCTCCTATCCCAGTACTGTTTCCTAAGTGATCAGCATTTGCACCTGCCCATTCTCATTCCCCACACAGTTCTGCCTGATGATTCGACTTTTTCACTGTCTCTTGGTCCTCTCTGCCACCAAAAGAGGTGGTAGAAAGGTATTGTTGCTTACTGATATGACATTTTCCAGAAATGTACCTGGATTGAAGTGCCTTTACTGAGAGATTCATAAGACTGTAGCCCATCAGCACTACTCCTGCAATGAGCTCCTGTGGCTCTGGAGAGGCCTCTTCCTGGACAAAGATGGAACCTGCCATCTCTTCCCTAAAATAGTAATTTTTCTGAATGATGAAGGTTTGGTAAGTTGGCACCACATCCATGATTAACATGACACTACCACGAAAAAAATAACATCTCCATCCAAATATTCTAGTCAATGTGTGATAGCTGAGACAGAGGACTGGTGCACACTTCTGAAGGACAGATATTTGCACCTCATTGGTCTGGACTAGAAGCTGCACAAAACAGGTCAGACAGGACTGACTCCTCTGCACAGACCCCAGCTGTGCTGAGCTGTCCTGGATTTTTTGACTGTATATAATACAAACTATGGTTTCAGGGCTTGGGGATTTTTTCGCTCCTCGGGTTTCTCTCTCCTTTTCAAAGAAGGAAATAAACAACAGCATTTATGCAGCTAAAATTTTCTTCATTGCTCTACAAAAATTATTTTTCATACTCATGCTGAATTCCTGGTACTGTAACAACATCTCCCTCTAACCTGAGTTAATTTATATTTAAAGTTTTGGGTTGGCTTTTCAACCTTCTAAAATATTCATTAAACACTTTATCTAGTTTTTCAAATTATGTTAATAAACCAGGACAGCTTACTTGTATTCATTTGCATAAAATATTTAGTAAACAAACAACAAATTAAGTTTGATTCATAAATAGTCTTTTATGAAGTTAATCTGACTTCATACATTTATTTGTCACAGAGCAAAATTTGACTAACTCAAACAGTAAAGATTTTCCACTAACCCTTTTTTACATATATACAACTTTAAAACTAGCTCCTTTGCAACTTAATAAGGCTAATAAACTTTTATTTGTAAAATAAGTAAAAAAAAAATTAGTTTTCAATCCTTTCATTTACTTTTCTCCTCCCTGAAAATCTACAAAATCTTACTTTTTAAATGTTTGCCCTTTTATCCACTTAAATTTTTTTCAGAAAACTTATTTTAGCTCCACCTCTGTTTTCACCTTCTTTCAGTAATGCCTGAGTTCTTGTAATTGTGTGTTTCCATCCCAGGTGCACCTCCATGTGCCAAGCCTGCCTCAGACATGTGGTTAATTGGCTGTGCAGTGCATCCCTGTGAAATCACCCACTGTCCCAAGTCAACAAGCTTTGTAGAATGGTCAAATGAATCAGACCAAAAGGGAAATATATTTTAGAAGTGGCCATTACAGAATTTTATCAAGACTGTAAAGCTGAATTATTGCTGCTTTTGAGTGGCCATGTGAACAGTGAGTTTTGTTATCTGACTCCTGTTCCTCAAGTGATAAAGCACCCTGTAGCATTATATTTTTTGAACAAATTTAATTTTATTCCAAGTGTAAACGTTTCAGTCAACAGTGCGGCAGATGTTTCAGACTGGCCGCTATGAAACTGAACAACTGTAGCTAAAATTTCCTTTTCCATATGACCAGGAATTTAAAAAAGAAAGGTACTTTCAGCTCTGGAAAGTCAGGCCAGGTGAAAAACGAGTACTGTTCTTTCTATCTTATTTGTATAGTCCTTTGTTCTGTCCTCTCTTAATTAGTAAATTCTCGGGGAGGGTTTCCTCACCCGATATTCAGATTGTTTAAAGTCCTTGGCCCTGTAAAAACCCTGAGTCGCATTGGTATAAAAAAAGCAGAGTCTTCAAGGTTTGTTTTCAAGTTTCTCATGTTGTTTATTATTTGATATCTCAAAATTTTCTCTGCTCCCAGCTGAGGTCTGGACAGCAGCTGGGACACGAGGCGACTGCCCCATGATGGGATGTTCTTTAACATTTATACAGATAACTACGTGTCCGTTATTTACTATTTTGTACCAATACCTAGTGCCCACACTAAAAGTGTCATTTCTGCTTTGACCCTATCGACTGTAACTACTTGGTGCCATCACCACCTCAAAAGATGGAGGACGAGGAAGAAGGAAAAGTACATGAGGTACCATCCCAATTCCACCATCTTGTCCCCATTTACCTCTATTCTATGAACCCTAAAACTACTCAATTTTGTATCTTCTACTGTGCTAAACTACTGTTTTCACATCCCGGTGGTTTGTAACTCCTTTCTCAGTGTCGGAAGCCTCACCCATGGACTAAAATCAAACCTGGTGTTTTCCTGGGCTCTGTGCCAAGGTCTCCGAGCCCCCTGGACCCGCTCCACACCCCCTGTCCAGGGCTCAAATTCCCTTCCTCGGGTCCCAGGCCATCCAAGGGGATGTCCTGGACTCCAACAGCAAATATAAAAAAACCCCTCCTTTATTTCAAGCTAAACAAAACTGGGAAGCTCTGTACTTAGAGATCCCCATTCATTGTTGCTTTCTCTGGGGTTTTTTTTTTTTTTTTTTTTTTTTTTTTTTTTTTTTTTTTCTGTTGTAAAACAGAAAAGGAGCAGAAGCACTATCAGGTCAGGAGGGTATAACCAAATCAGAAGTCTTGTTTATTGCTTTGCATCGGTCTAATGTATGGTACACATGGAATGAAGCAAAGAATCTCCTCTGTCTTTCACACAGGGGTCAGACATGCCAATACATGTTAGGACAGTTGTAGAATACATACTGCATAAGGGTAAACAGCAAACAAAAAGTGGGCAGACTTGCTTGTTTGGTATGTGTGAGGTCCAGCATAAACACCTGAACACCCCAGTGCTCACATTACACACGTTTTCTCTCTGCTCATTTGCATTTGTTTTCAGCAAGAGCACTCTGTACAGATGTGGCTAAAAGTACTAGAGTTAATAAAACCCAAACAAGCACCTGAGTACGTATGTAGCATATAATGCATTGCTGTTACCTACAATTATTCCTGTAGCCCAATTTATTTGCAGAAATTCAGACTAGTAAAATATTACCCCTAAAACCCCTTTTGTTTGAGCAAATGTGTGGAAAAGATTGCTAATAATGAGAACATGTGAAAGGCTTTGGTGTTCCACACTGAGTGAAACAATATGCAAGAATTTCAGAACTGGTTCTGAGGTGGAATGGCACCTCTTCAACCAATTCTGCACTGAGCCAGGCTGTTTGTGCACTCCAGCTGCCACTCAACAGGATCACTGCGGCTTGCTTGGAAGCTCTTGTGTGTGCATCAGCATAGTCATAACCCAGAGCAGTTTGTGTCTATTTACATATATTTTGTGATGATGATGACCATTGTAAAATGAAGGTGTTCTAGCTTATGGACTTGTATAGCACACTTTAAATAACTGAAAGTCTTTGTTCAGTCTGGTCATTTTTTGTCCTTTTATATTATTTGTCTTGAGGGACTTTTATCTTAAATGTTATTACAACTACACTCACTTTGGGCACCAATTGCCATGGGAATATATTTCATGCAGAACAGAAAATGCACCTTTGCCTAAGCTTTCCTCTCTAGTACAAGGCCTATCCCTCATTTAGTCTTGTTTTGAATAAATGTGATGTGATTGTTTAAGAGACTGAACACTTTTCACAAGACAGTACTGGTCATGATGTTTATTGACAGAAAAAGAGGTAGCAGCTAGTGTTATCCTAATTATTTAGAACTCTTTTGAGTTAAGTCTTGATTCCAAATTGATTGAAATCAACTTACTTAAGTTGTTTTCATCTGACTTTGGATCAAGTCATAAAGCTTTAACTTACACACGCACGTAGGAGTTCCCCACACAGGCTGAGGTCTGTTAGCGCTTCTTCCTTGTTACTCAAGAAAGCAGGGTAACTGCGAGGATTTTTCCCCTTTTATAATTAAAAGGAACAAATTAAGGGCTGGATTGTAAATGATCTCCCTTTGACCTTTGTCTTCAACAATATCTCTTAATTCTAAAGGATGTTCTATCACTACATTGCAATAGCTGAAGAATGACATATAGTAATGGCTGAATGATGTCCAGCCACCAAACCCATTACTGTACTGCTCTCATGTCTTCTGCAGGAATTAAAAGGTTAACTCAACACCTGCGTCACTAGGAAAAAGAAAGATAAGTATTCTTATCAAATAAACAAGGGAGGAAATTGTTCAGCCCATTATTCTGGAAGCTACATACTATAGTAATCACTGTCAATGCAGTTTTCAATTTCGGTGTTTTATATATTAAAAAATTTATACAGAAAATCTGTTTGTATGGCTGATATATTCTGATTTTGCTGGTTTGTTTCTCCTGAAATCTTTAACTTTTTTTTTTTTTTTTTCATTTTTTTTTTTGCTTCCATGTGTTATACAGGTCCAGGTGATGAAATAAGTCTTGACAGAACTCTTGACAGAATTCAAAACTGATTTTGATGTTAGGTTAAACAGAGTTCCTTAAGCAAACTTTCTCAAAATTAACAGTTCTAGCTAATCAATATATTCAGAGTGAAAAAATAAATATTATCATAACATTTATGTCTAACTCAGATGGTAACACCTAATGCTACAGGAAGGCTACACAGCTGCAAAAGCACTTTCAGTTTGGCAAGTGAGACATCGAGTGGGTTTCCTTCACCCTGAAGCTCTGCTCTCCATGTAAACAGTCAGCCAAGATTGCTCTATCCATAGTAAGAAAAGACTTTAACCTAGAGGGCTTGGCTGGAACAGTGCAGGCATTGATCTAGAGATTCATCTCAGCTTCCTTGTACTCTGGTCCTGTGTGATAATGGGGAAGTTGGCAATTACAGAATTGTTTTGGCGGTTTGTACAGTTGCTTTTTTTTTTTTTTTTTTTTTTTTTTTTTTTTTTTTTTTAATGTTCTAGACTGCTAAACTTTATGTTGAGATGATGTTTATTGAGAGAAAAAGCAATTAATAATATGAAGAATTAGTCTGCAAAAATCTTATGCTGGAGGAAATAAAAGCTTCTAAAATTTAAGCTCATTCATTGTGGTATTGCAGAATGAAGATTGATAACACTGACACCTTATTTACGTCCATGCATACACTTTAAATTAGTGAGTTCAGATGGAAAGGTAGAACAGATTTGGTAGAAGAGTGGAAGACATCTGGGCACAGAAAGGCAATAAACAGAACTAATCAGTGTGTGCTTCCTAATGAAAAGAGTTTTCTATTTGAGAAAAAACCCCCTCCCTTCAATCTTTCCTCTTCAAGTTTTGTCAAATTACCATAATGTTTTTAGATAAAAGACAAACATCTGTCATAATATCAATATAACAAGCATAGATTTTCACTAGAGTTTTTGACTTAAGGCAACTTGAATAACAAAATAGAATAACAAAGGGACAAACATCCTATGGACTACAACAGCTCCAATAATTCTAGCATGTCACTGTAAGCAGAGCATTGAGGTATTGGAAAGGGAAAAAAGATTAAGGGATAGAATGGCTTTCCCCTCTTACCACTCCTCCATGCTGCTCTGAGCCTTAGCAGCATCAATATGCCTGCTGTTGGTCATTACCAGGCTTTTCCAGATGCTCAGAATTTCTCCAATACTCTTCCTTCATTCACTTTGCAATCAAAAGACCTAGAAACTTGCTATACTGGAAGTTGTAGAGATAAGAAGTACTCGAGTACTTCTCAAGTAAAAAACTACAAGAGTGACTTAAGGGCTGAAAAACAGCAGCAAAGCTTTAATGAAGTTCACTTCATTTAGCTCTTAAAACAAAGCTAGTGTGATCACAGTTTATTTTAAAAACTAAGGATGATACATAAATTTTAGAAAATGGATATTCAGCTAACTGCTTCAAGACAAAATAAGAAATCTAGCTAGGGCAGAAATTAAAGGTAAGTTTTTAATGGCTACAGTGATAAATGAGCTGTGTAACCAAAGGCTGTGGCTACCAGTATTTCCAGTGATCATCTATTATTAGAACTTATCAAATCAGGAATGGATATTTCAGGAAAGGTGCACCCTGATGCAAGCACAACTGTTGAAACTGAAGCAGGAATTAAACCATTCTAGTGGTCTGTTTCTTGACATTGAGACTAGATGAGGACATTTGTCCCTACTGCCTTAATGATGCCAAACATTTCCTGTAGAAGAAGCTGCAGAGCTTCTTACAGAGGCATGTGAGGATCATGGGATGCAGTTTCTCATCATGAGATGAGACATACCTGGAGTGTGATGGAATTTCAGACATTCTCTATCATGTGGTGGGTCCAAGCACAGAATAGGACATGCTAACAGTCTTGTTGAGTGACCCAGAATACTTTCAAATTCCTGTAACATAACCAACATGCCCTTGCTATGGGCCGAGGGACTGGTTTTTATAATGAGATTGATGCTTGTCATACTATGGAAGGCTGTGGCTTCCTCAGGAAACTCAGGTAGAGGAGGACATAAGCAATACACTCTGAGTTATCACCTGCTTGCCTTTGAGGTGGGTAGAAGGTGCAATTTGCACTGATTTCACTGATAGAGTGTGAATGGGGAGCTCCTGCCTGTATTTATGAGGGTAAGGATTCAGGACTCCTTTCTTAATTCTATTTATTGCAGAAGACAGGTAATTAGATGTGTTTTGATGAGGCATTCTGAGATTAGTCCTATAAACAGTTAATACATGAAAGGTTTTCTATTATTGTGTATCAGCCATATTTATGATCAATGTGTTTGTAAGTGATTCTGTTCTGTTTTAGCTTTTGAGTGAAGTTGCTGGTGTGTAATGGCTGATGCACGTCTTGGAAGCTGAGGTGCAACAGTATCTCAGTATTGCATGAAGACCTGGACTGAGATTTTTGTAAGTGAAGTGTATTTTGCTCAGAAAGATGTTGAAGCAGTTTTGTCTTTACCACACACATTTTACAGTAAAGATTTGCTGTTGGTGATGTCTTGTGAGGCTACGTGGAACAGAGCCTAGATAATGTTAAAGAAATAGATATTTATTAAAAGGCCTTTAAAGGATACACTTTGGGCAGTACAAGAGCCTGGCTGTGGCTCTACCCAAGATGGACCCAAGATGGACTCAAGATGGACTCTGTGTCATGACTTTTCACACTTTTATAAATTTTGGTCCATTTACATATTGGGGTTAATTGTCCAATTACAGCTTTGGGTTATGAAGTCCCATCCTCCCAGACTGCTCTCCTCAATTTGCCATTGTTTATACTTTTTATAGTATAGGCCCGAAGCTGCAACAGTGTTCTTGGTTCTCAGGCTGGAAAAGAATTGTTTCGTCTGACTGAAGAGAACTTGCTAACACCTTATATGAACTTCAGAGTTATATACTAATGCAGTACAGGATCTGGAAAATATGAAAGCTAAAACTTAAGGCATCATTGGGAGACTCAAAGCACTCAAAAATAAGCAAGCATATTATGAAATTATTAAAAGTAAACTCCATTGTCAATATGTTTATAATTTCCCTATTATTGATTCATTTTCCTTATACACCTTCCTTACCCAAATCGTCTACTAGCTTTTCTGACTCAGTTGGTTTTTTTTTTCCTCCAGTCTTGCTGTTTCCAGCTTAATTCCCAAATTTCTGGTGCACTTCCTTGTAGTAGACAAAATTAAAACATGAAAGTAGGAGCACAAAGTCCAAACAGTTCCATTGCAAACCATATGTAAGGCATAAGGAGCAACGATTGACACATCAGCTTTTAACAGTAAGGTCAAGCTCTTTGTTAGTGACTAACCTGTTGTAGGACAGGAATAGATTAGGTAATGTGATATCTCTGTTGCATGTCATCTTTGTCTTGTATGTTACTCAGAGGAAATAATGATAGTAGATGTAGGAAGACACATTTCCTGACATGTGAGTCCAGATAATCCCAAATGGAAAAGAGAAGGATGCTTTGTACTGAATGTCCTTTTGAGGCTAAATAATTCTCGTGGCTTTTTATGTGTGAGCTCCAAAACCAAATTTTTATGGTATCCAACTTAAATAATATGTAACTAATATAAAGACGCATGCTATTCTCAGAGAACAGAGCAGACCTGAAGTTACAGTTTAAAATAGAAGGAAGAGAAGTGGGGAGTTTATCTCTTGATTCAGCTGTGTTTGAGAAGGGTTTGAAAAACTCTTGCTCCTGGAAACAATGAGATACAAACCTGTTTGCATAGTTGATCTCTGGCCAGAAAGGATTCCTGTCAAGTGAAATATTAACCCATAAGGAATGCAGTTTCTTAGGGCAGTGAGCTATTGGCTTCAAACCAACTTTAATGCAGTGTTAAGGTGACCATTTAAAAAACATATATGCATCCGGAGGTCTGCATGGCTGCCAGACCAGAATAGGATTACCCTTTCTCTTAGCTATAGCTTACCTGTTTGTAATTGGCCTGGTTCTGGAGTGCTGAAAAGTAATTTCTAGCTGTATAGTGGAAAAATGCTTTGGTTGTGTCATTGCTGCAGGCAGTTGTTTATATTATGAAAACTATAATAGCAGCCAGGAGCTCTATTAGTAATTCTAGTATTTCAGGATAGAGAGAGAGCTCAAGGAATGTTTCCTCCCTAGAGTCTCTGCTGGGAGGGATAATCTTCCTAAGCAAGGTCAAATTTATGCAGGATCTATGACATAGGAAGCATGAAAAGGGAGACATGAAAAACTCTGAGCCTGTTAAGAGTGACTGGTAAAAAGTCCCAAGCCCCATTCCTTTGCAGCATGATGTGCTAGTTCTGCTACTGTGTGCCAAGTTCAAGCTGCACCCGCTGAACCCACCAAGGTAGTTGCTGCTCCAAGAAATGCTCTTTAGGCCCTGGGAGACATTTACACTAAAATGCCAAAATACCAGTGGAACAACTCATTCTTTATGTCAACTCAGAAAGGGCTAAGCCTCTAAAACATGATCTAGACCACAATGTTCATGCTAGATTGTTCCCTCCTTTTTTTTTTTTTGTTCACAGAAATCAAAGTGCAAAGTATGACTTTCTGTCCATGGGCTCTGATGGATTCTGATGTGCTTTGCAGGTGTTCAATGTACAGATGGAGGATGCCCAAATGTGTTTGAATTCACACCTGTGGGATAATTAAAAAAACCCTTCGTTTTCTCTGCAGATTGAGTTTTTTTCTCTAAGTTCTGTTCACTTCCCAATGACTTGGTGGCACTCTGGAGATACCAACAGTAGGACTGATTTTCTCCTTTTTGTGGTGTGTTTCATTCCACTCATAGGTTCTTGTAGATACCTTAGGATTAGAATTTTTGGCTAGGAAGTTTTGGAGAAGGAAAACGGGGGAGGTAAGCATTACATCCCAAATCCTACTCACTTGTGACACTGAAATGGGAATTTATTCATGGAAGGTATATGACCTTGAAAGAAATAAAAAAGGCCTTATAGCAATATTAAAACTACCATAACTAATAGCAATGTTAAAACTACCATAACTAGGAAGCTGGGTTAATACACTCAAAAGAAAAAGGTGGCTTCATCTGCTGTGCTTTTATTTTCAATTTTTCACAGGGTCATTCCAACATTCATTTCTCATTGGGTGAGTTCGTAGTCACAGCAAAAAGAGCAAGAAAATACTTCCTCTATAGTTTCTTCTCACATTAGATGTCTGACTGTAGCTTCAGAGAAGGACAGTTATGGACAGTGTCCAGGAAGTGTCTCAGCTCTCATTAAACACAGATCATTAAACATACTGCACGATGAGTCATTGTGGCTGTCACGTATAGTTAGGCCATGCTGCTGCTGTTACCACTGTGCAAAAGGCAGGATGTTAAGTTGTAGTATCATTACAATTTTGTCCACAAAAAGATGGAAAAACTTAACTAAAGCAACCACTTTGCTTTCCCTAACTCCTCCTTTTATCTCAATACTGTTAATATTGACCCATGGAGGGATTTCACTCCTCAGCAAATAACTTGATCAGAGCTTGTAGACAGAGTTGACTGAGAACTGTATTTGTGTGCCCACAGTTCATGTTGCTTTCAATGACAAGGAAACAAAGACTTCTAAGGGACTAATTCTTTGAGACACTAAGCATTTCTGACAAGGCACTTTGAGTAGAAAATGGAAACCTGATACTCTTGCAGAACCAAACTGAGCAAACAATCCTTTAACAAGAGAAAAAATAGAGAAAATACAACCTTAGAGGGGATTTGTAAATGCCTTCATAAAGGAGGCACTACTGAACTCTATAATGGCATCTAGAATATAACACCATAAGATCATCTTTCTTATGGAAGTATATGGAAAACAGGGCATCAAACTGCACCCTCTCCAGTCAGTGATTAAATTGCTTTTAAGTCCATGAACAGAGTGGGTCCCAATGTGGTGGAGATCACTGCTACTATTTTTAGTTTGTATTTCAATAGCTTCAGATGTCTTAAGCAGGTCTTGCCCCTCATCCCTCTCACAGGGGATGTACTGTCAACTACTGTGTGTTTGCAGCTGGGATGCAGCTTAATTCCAGCCTTCTTCCAATGTATTTCTGGTAACACAAGGGCAGAGCATTTAGTAATCTGTGATCCAAGTACACCTGGTGGTTAAAGCTACTGCAGTACAACTAGCAGAAAAAGAATTAATTGTTATAACAAAACAGGTACTAAATGCTTGAATGGACAATCTCCTTCCTTTAAAAAACCCAAAACAACCTAACCAAAACCAGAAAAAAACCCGCACTGATTCCATGTTCTGCTTTTATGTAAAAAAAAAAAAACAACCCAGAGCAGAATAGAAAACTCAACCCCCAAACAAACAAACAAACATCCATTCACTCAAATTCACTCATAATTCAAGTGACAAGGTGATAGATAAACTAAGCTATTGGATTTTGACTTGCTGAGATCTATGTGATAATTCAGATTTTCCAACTGGGAGCACTAAATATATGTGAAATAAATAAAAAAAGAAAATCTAAATTTTGAAGAGAATCTGCCATCCCCAAATTTAAGGAAATTGTATCCTGTTGTTTTATCTTCATTATGAGAGAAGATAAACAGACAATTTTATTTGTGATCCAAACAGAAATACATTTTGGCATCTGTTCTATGCCAATAGTTGCTCTTGCTATGAACATGCTTCATTTTATTGCATTGGGCTATTTGCCACTTTATGTAAGCTACACCAGCTGCTCTTGCTCTTGCATGACAGATTACTGTATGCATCACTCTGGTTTTTCCTAAAGCAGATAACGCTTTGTAAAATCCGGATAACTAAGTCTCTAGGAAGTGATTGTAAGTTATATTAAAGCTGTGATAACTGAGAACAGAAACAGCCCTGAAGAACTACTAAAAAGCTGCTGCTTCAAGGGAAGATTGTGGTTATGGGTAGCTGGTTTTTTTACTAATGTATATTCTTACATTCTTTTACCTGCTAAATTTTTTTCTACTACTTGCTGTTTTTGCTTAAAGTTGGCACACAATGAAGAAAAATATTAATAATAATGTTATACAGTGAGAAAAATTCTGTTTTAATTTTTATGGCAATTAAGTACACTGAAATCATTTTAGATCTACATGAAAACAAAGCCTCCAAATTGTCTTTGTTGCATTTCTGTGACAGGTTTTTTTGCTCTGTTTTCCTGGCAACCTTCTGTCTCTGGGAAAGCGGCATTATGCAAATAAAAACTCAAATGGCAGCCACAGAAGGAAAATATAACACAATTTTTTCTTGACATATTGGTAATGTAGGTAAGATCATGCTATCAACAAAACTAAATCAAGTTCTTTTTCTCAGGTGTAAACTCTGCCTCAGCTACATTTTAAAGCCAGTTTTCCTATGATTTGGATGGAACATGGCCGCAAAATTGTGTTAATTCCAGATTTAGAAATGTCATGTTTCAGCAGTAGTTGAACTTTGCTGGTTTTGATGGGTGTTGGCGATTGAAGTGCCCACAAGTAAAAGGTTGTGTGGGCACTGCTGCTGCAATAAAAAGTCTAAGTATAATTGGTCTGAGGGTGTGGAGAGAAGCAGTAGGGGATGCTGGTAGGGACAGTAAAGCTCAACAGGGTTACGGAAACCTGCCAAATCTTCATCCTCACTGCAGGGAGCTCCTGATGCTGCCAGCCAGTAAGGAAAGCAGATGGCTGTTGCCTTTAAAGCCAGTAACATTAATTTCTGTGCCTGTTGTGTATTTTTGCTCCTTTCTCTCAATTTTCCAGCTCCTGCAGTAGCTCCTGTAGCAGCCAGGCATTGGCAGACGTGTTGGAAGGCAGCCACGCACGTGGGTGAGTTTCAGCTGAAGATGATGGCTGCTTTGTTTTGGTTTTCCTTTTCCCCAAGCTGCCTCCACAATTTGGCAAAGGGATGCCAGTATTAGAAATAGTGGGATTGGAGAATATGCCAGAAGCTATTAGAGGGAAAGAGGCAGAGCTATACTAAATGTGGGGATGGAGCACTGCCAGTGGGAGCGTGGGCATGGGGGTTTGGATGCAATTAGCACAGCCGGCCAAACATACCCTAACATGGACACTTCATAGCTATTTGCTGAATAATCCTCTGTTTTGTGCTTATTTTCAGTGGGGTATAGCTAAAACCTGTAGATGGGCCCTTGCTTTTTCCTCAAAAACAGCAATAATGTGGACCTGGTAAGCCTGTAGCAGCTAGAAGTGAATTCATAGAATGCTGTAAATCAAATCTCTGTCTAAAAGAGAAGAGCATTAGATGGAAAAAAAATAATGCTAATTTTGTTTGCACTGTATTTCAGCTGTACTGGATGACTGAAAGAGTTTGGGTTTTTTTCTTAGCTTTCTGAAACTTCTAATTCATTTGTATGCTGTTTTAAAGAGTAACAAAGCACCAGCTTGAAGGAAGAAAGAAATGTACAGGATGCTGAATTTTAATTTTAGAATATCACTAAGAGAGGTCAAAAAAAGACACAAGCTTGATCTGAGTTAGGAATTCAATGAAACATATGCATAGGTTGACATGCAGAGTAATGATGGCCTATGACTGACTTGTCACCTACCTTAGGGGAAAGGTTCTGCCCTTGTGCAGGTTTCTGCCTTTTGGTCTCAACCAGTGAGTGTTTTGTACTTTTAACAGATGTTTCTGATTTAGGCCAATGAAAGCTAATGGAAGCTTTTTCTAGTCTCTGAGGAAAGAGCCAGCCCAATCAAACAGGCAAATTTGGCACTTGGCATCTGAATTGCATAGCAAAACTGGATAATTTCCTCTTGCAAAAGCTGTGTGCCATCATTATTCTATGATACTCTAAAAATTTCATAATTAGTACTGACTTGTTATTTTTGCCATCTCCTGCATTTAATCATTTAGCCACTATTGCTGTCTACCAAGAAAGACACTAAAGCCACTTATTCAAAAGCCCTGTCTGGCTTGTCCAAAATAGAACACAATTCCCAAACCAACAAAATATGCTGCATACAGCTACCCAGCTGTGTAATTGTAGCAAATATTTCTAGATGCACAGCCACAAAACAAACTTAATAGAGGCACCTAAGTATTTGACAGGCACGTATGTCCAATTTATATTCTTTTACATTTTTCTGTGGTGGCATAGTTTATCACCATTCTTTTCCCTGGTCTCTGGTTTATGAGCCTCACATGGAAAAGCTAAATATAGCATAGAATAGCCATAATGCATTAAATCACAAAAATAAAAAAAAATCTCATTAATAAGTCCTATTGAAATGGTACTTAGGACTTACTGGTAAGGTACTTAAGAGCTACAGATTAGTAATTTTCATTAATGCTCTAGAACATGCTCCATCAAACTATCAATAAATTTATACAAATAGATTATTAAAACACCTGAAGATATTAATACAATCTACATAGAACTGAAACTATCATTTGGCAAAAAACCATAACATTTCTCAGGAAAGGCTGTAGTATAGGTATAGATTATTAATTTATGGCTTCCATTTAGGAGGGTCTGTGATTAAAGCACTATATTATTTCTTTGCTTTTAGTCACAAGTAACGCTGTCTCCCTTGCAGTCTTTGAATCTGCAAGTAGCTGAAGGATCAGGGGCAGAGTGCAGAACATTAATGAACATTTGAAAATGAGTGGCAAGAATTTTCTTGGCTCATTAATATTAACACGTTGTGGAATTGGAAAGAAGATAAGTATTGCTTTATTGCCTTCTGTTCCAAACAGTCATAGAATTTTACTTTTAATGTGCTGTATATACAGGCTTTATTCCCCTGCAAAGAGAAGTGACATTTTCTCCAAGCCCTTAACTTACATGCTGGCACAGTGGTATGTGTGATAAGAGATACTGGACCTCTGGAAGTGTATCTAGTTCCTTGTTGTGATGCTGCTGTTTATCTCATCCCTCCAAGCATGTATATTTGGAAATGTACTCATGAGTACAGTTCCTATTTTGTGCGAGGCTGTTGAAATACGTAATTTTTTGGGGTGGGATGGGATGGCAACCTTGTTTGTTACTAATATGCTATAGCAGTACTTGGTGCTGTTTTGGTGCAAGAACATCATTGTTTATTGGTGGGACTATTCTTTTAACTGTCTTGAGTGTCTAGGTTGTATATGAATTAAATGATTCATTGAGGGTCATAAATTCTGGTGAGAAGTGCTGTGTAATGCCCTTACACAAAGGCCAAGCATTACTAGCCAGATGGACAGGTAGGCATAAAAAATTTGGAAACTGTGAAATGGGGTGAAAAGTTTTTTCTTTCCTGTAGTGCTTAGAGAGTGCCTAAAGAGTGTAAAATGCCCAAGTCATGTGCCTTTAATCCAGCATCTGAGGAAAATGCAGAACTTTACAGTGCTGTGTTTAAAGTTTTGAGGCAAATTAATTTTACCAGTCTTCAATATGGAATAAGTTACTCCATCCTGAAGAGGAGGCTGAGAGACCCCTGTGTTTTCTCACTGGTTTGACTCTGGGATGGGAGAATTTTGTCACAGCTGGAGGATTTAGTAATTTTCTGGCTGCAGGCATTGAACTGAAAATGCACCCTACTCTCAGAGCTAGGTTCCTCAGGCCCTAATATGGGATTAGGGTGATAACTGCATGGTTTAATAAAATGTTGTCGTTGGGATTTGAGCAGGAGCTGTTCAGATCATGCCAGCATAAGCACTGGTCACAACAACAGGACATGTAAACTCTCAGCCCTGCTTAGGCAACAGGCCAGTAAACATGCAATGCATCTAACAGATGCTGTGGTTATAAGACTTAAGGTTAAAATATGTTTTAAACCAGATTTTTACAAAAGCTGACATGGTAAAATCTTGTGGATTTATACAGGCTGCATGACATATATTAATGCTGCACTTTGTGTAGGCACCAAGATTGAAATCAGTTTCAGGGGAAGAAGAAAGAAATCAAATGTTTAATCAAGGCATTGTTCAAATTCACATGTGTGAAGGTGGAAAGTCTGTGTGAAGATACTTTTAGAGGCAGTGAGTGAAATCCTGCACTCATCATTTCAGGGAAAGAGAAGTCCTAAAACATCCAGTAAATCTGCCAGGGTTCTTTCCCTTCATTTCTTATTCAAAGATAGAAATGGAGGAGAGAAATGTATCACATTTTGTTGTTTACCCCTGTTGATCATATAGTGGTGTCTGGGTTCTCAGAAAGCCCTAAAAGCTTTTATTTGTTCCAGTCACAAAGAAAACCTTCAAACTGACTTTTTCAGTGAGAAATGAGTTCATACAATGTAATGGGACTGCTTTCACTCCTTCCTGAATTGCTTCTCACTTTGACTCAGCTACCCAGCAGTTCCTACTCCTGGGGTGAGCTGGAGTGTTTTCAAAATAATGGGCTAAAATCCAAGAATGTACCAAAAGTTGCCCAGTCACCAAATACTCCTGAACTCATTTCCAACATTACTTGGGAATGATTCTTTTTACATGTTGGAAATGTCTTACAGCTACAATGGGAAGCTGATAGTGTCCTGCAAACATGTCCCTCCTAAAGTTTAGTGCATGTTTATTATTAAAAACAGATTCAGAGTGATACCAGGAAACCTTTCTTCCATGCCACTCTGAAAGGCTTGCTTGTGTAATATGATCAAATCATTAGTAATTGCTCCTTCCTGAGAAAAATACAGCAAAAGGACTAAAGTCATTGAGTATATACAGGAGTCCATAAGAATTTCACCTGGATATCTATTGGGATAGCTCATCTTCACTGCCATGTCTACAATGGGTAGTATGGTTGTTCTAACCCATGCAGTGGACACATAAAATGCCCACAAAGATTATACACTTAAAATTTTAATATATAATATTAATTATAATTATTATAATATTAATCTATTAGATTTAAAATATAATTTATTGTTTTAATTGGTCCTGAAATGGGGTTTAGTGACTATATGTGGCTGATGTGGGATGTCATACAGAATCAGGATAACCTTTCACTTTATTATAGCTTTGAAGTTCCATATAATTATATGAAAAAATTCTTAAGGTATTTATAGATTTATAATTGGCTTAATTAATTTTTGAAACTCCAGTGATAGGGAAATATCATGTGGTTCAATGTTTGTTTTTCAATCAGCCAACTAATCAGAAACCTGTATGTGTTTTCAGTGTGACACAAACTTGGACCACAGTCTCAGCTCCTGAGTCCTTGTGCTTCAGGTTGGGATATATATACATGAACACACAGAAATACTATGAAGAAATTAAATAAGCTTATTCAGCAATAAATTATCATTTCTGGTCTTGGCTGGCTTTAAGTTTGCATCTGCAAACAGCTGAAGAGCAAATGTTGAGACTTCTGTATTTGTTCAAAGAATTCATTGTCTTTGTGGCATCAACCTGTTTTTAATTTACAATGTGCTCCTATTGCTTCTTTTTCTGCCAGCACTACTGGACAAGAGGACCTTGTGGGCTTTTGCAATGATTTGCAAAAACAACCTGAAACGACCTTTATCAAGACTATGCTTTGTACTAGTTGATATTATATTTGTGGGAGTTTGATAACACAAAATTAAGTGATACCCATCAGACAGGCATTGCTGACTAGCAAACCAGTGGAAAGTGAAGAAAGAGGAGGAGGAGGAGTGTATGGGTAAGGATTGCTACTCTGTAGTAGCTAGCTGACTGTGATTTCAGAGAGAATAAATTTAATTTTTTCTGAGGGGACTCCCTGAATTTGCAACTGAGGTTCCTAGAAGTAAGGCTGTCTTGAGTCTGATATGCTGAAAATTTTAATAGTGTTCCAAGTTTTTCCATACATTTTTGTGAATGGCAGCTTTCCAGAAACCATTGTTTCCAGAAACAATCAAGGAAATGACAAAAATGCTACTAGTAGTGAAGCTCTGCATGAGTTGTCTATTTCAGCAGGGTTCAGAGTTTCAAGAAAATCAAGTAACTGATAGATGGGTCACATCCCTGGTTGGCCTTAGGGCCAGCTGCCACTCTGCATACATGAATGCACATGAGTCATCTCAATGCCTCGGGGAGGAGATGGCCCCATGGGTTAGGGTATCATGACAGCTTGTTGGAAATTAGAGCAGAGAGAGGGGCCCTGCAGAAGTTTATAAGTAGAACAGGTGACAGAAAGTTAGGAGTAATCACACAATTAAAAACAAAAAGGAAAAAAAAATCTCTGGGGGCTGTATGGCCTCAATATCTTCTGCCAGGTCTAGGAGGGCACATGAGATTCAGTGCATCAGTTACCTAGCAGGCATATTTTGGCAGGCTGCTCTGTCCCCCAAAAACCAATTCCCTTAGGCTTCTGTACAGGATTTATATGCTTCACTGAATGTACACCTGCTACATGTGCATGAAGAACTATTGCAGCGCAGTGGGGTTTTGGTGTTGTTTTGTCTTTGGGATAGAGTTTTGGGATATATGCTGCAATTCCTTGGCTGCATACAAGGTGTAATGAGAAACAGTTGAGAAATTATCTGAATAGTCTTGCTGCTTCTAGTAATGAGGAGTTAAAGGATGCACATCCTTAACTGCATGATGCACTACTCTCAGATCTTTTCAATACTGACTTTTAAATTTTGTTACTACAAGTCCAAGCTGGCCTGGTGAAACAGATTAATGCCCTACGCTGTCAGCATAGCAGTGATACTGAGAGCACAGGGAAGTCTAGAAAACAACAAGATTTTTATTCCTTAAGAGCTAATCATTTGTATAAGGAAAAAGAATGGCAATGTGTGAATGCAAAAAGCTTCCTTTCTGGTATTTTAATAATCTCTCCAGATCTCATCAATAGGGTTTCAGTGTGGCAAGATTCCATTATTTCCGAGAAGATTTCATCCTTGCCTGTAATATAACAGCTGCTAAATAAAAGACAAACAAAGGAATTTCTCAAAAGCCCTGATTTCACTTATAGACTTCCTCTTTCCTTGCTTCCAGTTTGCCACTGCTTCAGCTCTGGGTAGTGGTGGTCTGTGTACATGCCTCATGTGAACAGTTGTAAGAATCTTCTTTGTACATTTCCATTTTTCTTATTTTTTTCACCATTGTTTTATACTTCCCACTTGCTGTTCACACTGACTGACCATCCATCTTTTGAAATATTGCTGGCATCCTTATTCCCCTATTCACTCGCTGCTTCGGAGCACCCAGGCCCTGAAAGTCGAAAAGCCAAGGCTGTGTGGCAGGTGGGCAAGTGCTTCTTGTGCAAATACATTCATTAGCATTTGAATGTTTCATTTGCATACAAATGCTTTCATTCATAGGAATAAAAAGATTCTCTCCATGTGCACCATTTGTGCAAAGAAAAATTAGACTCATAAAACTACTCAGAAAAGTGGGGGAGAGATCAGGTCTCCTGCCATTTTCACTTTGGTACTATGTTTACAATCTGATAATGTATGTCTGAGATGAACCAAAATTCAGTATTCAAGTACTGTTGATTTTTAAACTTTTTACTGCACAAGATTGTTGTTGGCTTTTCATGGTGTGCATACAGAGCCAGATGGTGTAGGTCTAAAGTGGTTTCAATTCTAACTGGGACCACAGTGAAGAACAATAGCATAAATGAAACTATTATTATAGAGATGAAAAAGGTAAAATACAATTTCTCCTCAGAATTGTTGATATTGAGCAGAAACTCTGAAAGTCTTGTACTCTTAAATATTTTAGATCTATAGTAGATAAATTTGTACTTAAGTCTGTGGTTTTTAATGCCTTTTACTTTTCACTAGCATAGGCAGACCTGCTTCTTAACTTGGCTCACAATTCTGTATACAGGTCACTTTTCTATCAGGAATTATCAGTCAAAGGCAAAGTGTGTCAGAAAACCTAAATAGTACTATGTATCGAAATAATTTGAGTGGTGCCATCAGCAAAGAAACAGTCATCATAAGAGATAAGGTCAGCCAGCGCTTGAAAACAGGCTAATGAAAACGCTTTTAAAAATGATTTTTACTTTTTGACTTGCATTTTGAGTGGGATGAGAGGAACTATTGGAAGAGCACACTTGTTTAAGTTTTGAAGTTTCATAATTAAGTTTGTGGACAACACTAAGCTGGGAGTGTGTGTTGACCTGTAGGAAGATAGGATGGCTGTGCAGAGAGACCTGGAACGGTTGCATGGATGGGCAGAATCTAACAAGATGAAGTTTAATGAGTCCAAGTGTCGAGTCCTGCACTTTGGCCACAATAACCCTCTGCAGCATTGTAGGCTGGGGACGGTGTGGCTGGACAGTTCCCAGGAGGAAAGGGACCTGGGGGTTCTGGTCAGCAGCTGGCTGAACATGAGCCAGCAGTGTGCCTAGGTGGCCAAGAGGGCCAATGGCACCTGGCCTGGATCAGGAATGGTGTGCCAGCAGGAGCAGGGAGGTCATTCTTCCCTTGTACTCAGCACTGGTGAGGCCACACCTTGAGTGCTGTGTCCAGTTCTGGCCCCTCAGTTCAGGAAGGACATTGAGATGCTTGAACGCATCCAGAGGAGGGCAATAAAGCTGGTGAAGGGCTTAGAAAACAAGCCATGTGGAGAACCACTGAGGGAGCTGGGGTTGTTTAGCTTGGAGAAAAGGAGACTCAGGGGTGGCCTTATCACTCTCTACAACTTCCTGAAGGGTGGCTGTAGACAGTCTCAGGCTGGGTCAAGGGAAATATAGGTTGGATATTAGGAAGAAGTTTTTCACTGAAGGAGTGATTAAATACTGGAATAGTCTGCCTGGGGAGGTGGTGGAGTCACCATCCCTGGATGTGTTTAAAAGGAGACTGGATGTGGCACTCAGTGCCATGATCTAGGTGAGGTGTTAGGGCTGGGTTGGATTCAATGATCCTGAAGGTCTCTTCCAACCTACACATTCTGTGATTCTGTGAAATTTTCCTTTATGTAGTAGATGATCAAAAATGCCTTTTAAAAATTTTCTAATATGACAGCTACTAATCTTAGTGATAAGAAAATCCAGAACCTGTAATCTTCTACCAAAAACTTATCTCTGGATACTGAAATGCTTCTTTTTACATACTAGTAGTCATGGCTCTGCTCAGATCAAAATTATCTGAAAAAAATTTTGAGGTAAGAAGAGGTGGTTCTAGTGTTTCTTGAGACATTTCATCCCAAAACCTTGATATTGTTCCCATTGTTTAGGAGATTAAATAGGTTAACAGAAAGAATATGTAACTCTGCAGTACATATGTAACTGTTTATTTCTGTCATGCAGCACTTAAGACATTCAATTACAGTCCTAGTGTGCAGCCAAAGATCTGAAGATGGGCTGATCAAAGGGCTGAAGATGCACATACTGCAAGGTTTATTACTTGGTTTCTTGTGTTTTGCATGTGTAATGATGTGGTCTGGAAACTACTGGATCAGTGTTTGTGGTGGCTTTAGAGTAGTTGGTGCAGTACAGAAAGAGTGACCAAAGCTATCAAACAGCTGCTTCTTTTACATACGCACATTGTAACTGAGCTTGGTAAAAGTCTGCATCTGAATCTTAAAAGCCCTGATTAAGGGAGAGTATCACCCAGAAACTGACCATCAGGACTACAGGGGAGGTATTTGGCAGAGGTGATGTTGGCTAGCAGTCTACTGCTACTTCTGGTGAAGAGAGAGCCAACAGCTCATCAGGTGGGGACTGATGTGGTGGGACTGTCCTAAAATCCAGTTAACTTAAAAAAAATTCTAAAGTTAGTATTTGCAGTGGCCTAAAGTAGAAGCAGACATGGAAAAAGTTAGATTCTTCTCGTGCCTTGCACCTCCTCAAAGGCACCTCATAGCAGCGTAGAGGAGCTCTAACACTTTTATAAATCCAACACATTAACCAGATAATTTATAGTCATTACAGTCAATATGTGTTTCAAAAATCCAAGAAGAGAATAGGACGGGGTTATTCCTGGCCAGTGTTTGGAAAGATGAAAAAGAAATAACAGGAAGATGTTTCACAGCTTTTTCAGAACCACAACTCAAAGGAATCATTACAAAGTGAAGAAGTAAAGGCCGGTGTCGCCGCCTTGCACAGAAGGATCTGAAAACTTTTTGTATTTTCTATCTCTGATTTCATTACTCCTAATAACTCGTTTCCTGATGGAAGGTAAAGAGGCACCTGAAATATAGATTTGAGTCCTTTTAGTTAAACCTTTATCTCTTTGTCATAGTGTTTTTTTTCTTCTGTAGTTTCATTCATCTGCTCTACTGGAACTTTCAGTCGCACAGTGTTAAAATATGGCTGTTCTAAGCTAATATGCATTAACTTTTTAAAACCTGTTTTATACATAACCTATTGTATTAATATAAAACGTTAAGGCCATTTTTTCATTTCCTGGGAATGGCCCATTACATTGTGAGCAATCTACTCTTGCTTTTTTAGAAAAGACTTTGAACTCAATACAAAAGGAAAATATAATCATGTACAACTATAAAGACTGCTTTTTTCCCTTTTGTGCAGAGTAACAGAGGTGGATGAGTAGCATGGTAATGAAGAGATGGACCGTCTTTATTAGGAGGCTCGGTGAAAGGGTTCTTTTCAGAACTTCAACTTTTCTTATCTTCTTAGTTTTCATGACGTCTATTCGGACTCTTTCCTTTTCTTGGCTTTCTTTTAAATATGTCTAACAGACTAGCAAAGCCAAGCCAGTTCATCCTTCTTTCCAAAGAAGGCTAGATACAAAGTCTAGTGGTTCAGATGCTTCCATTAAACTTTTTCATATATTTCAAGAAATATTGCTGTTTGCACTGCTTAAGAAATAGTCATGTGCATTGATGTCTCACACTCATTCTTTATTTCTCTAAAAACAAACACAACAACCCTGGCAATTATGTTTTTATACTGTAGTTAAAGGAGGCTAATGATATAGGAAGCTTCTTTGGGTTACAAAATACCACTTAACCCTCTGTCCTAGAAATTGGTTAATATAGTAGATTTGTAGAGGACTATTTGATGATCTCTCGCCCTCTTCTACAAATGCGCTCCACAACCCTTTTTGATATTTCTCTGCTCCTCCTCTATGCTCCCTATTTTGCTGCTGTTCCTCCCACTCTTTCTGCTTCAGTATTCTTTGTTATACAGACAGTTCACTTTTAATCTTGCTCAGTTAAGGAATTCCACTACAATGAAAGGTAATTGCCACGTGATTGCAAAAAATTCAGTCTGGGTGGTACAACAGATGAGAACTATGTTCCCTTCTGCCATTCTGGGGCAGAGAAAGTATCCCATCATCACTGTGTTGAGTTCTGAGGAAGAAACCTCAACAATAACAACCAAGAAACAGGAAGCATTATTCATTATCCGAGGCTGGAAAACTGAAACCTTAGTTTGTTGACTGGTATTTGCCTCGTATAGTATTATAAAGAATATTACAGTCCCCTGTCGAGGACATTGATGGTGTCATTTCTTAGAGTAATGTATCAGTCCAATAGTGTTGCTGTTTAGCCTGTGTATCTTCAGTGCACTAAGCTGTTAATAGATCTTGGTTTTGAAAGGATGTGTGTTTTATACAAAGATTGCATAGCAAATCAAAGTATAAATAAGAAATTATGAATTGTGTAGACTAAAGGATACAAATAATGTCATAGCAAAGTTGACTCTGGCTAGATCTCTTGTTATGAGCAGCTCAGAATAATGAATATGATTAGTTTCTTCAATAGATGATGTGTTCCAATGAACTAAGTGCCTGCTTTGTGAAAGATTTACAAGGCACTTATCTTCAGGATACAGATATAGCTTGAAAAAGGGATTTAAGGCCTTCATTGTAACAGGTGAGAAAGTAAAAATTTGTAGAACTGTGAATCAGTAAGAGGCATTTTGATGAGTCATCTAGAGCGTGCTTTGAGAAGGACTAGATGATCTCCAGAGGCCACTCCAATCTCAAGGATTCTGTGAACCATGATTTTGTTTTTCATATAAACTAAATCAGTGGTTATGTAGAATTTATATCTCACCATTTTTACCCAGATCAAACAACCTAAGAGTGTATGTGTGTATTTCAGCAGTAGTATTATCATTCCAGGGAATTATATCCCTAAAACTGACATGAATTACACCTTATTAAACAAACTAATAAGAAGTGATTTACACAGATACATAAAAATTATTTTATATGCAAATGGAAACCTTATGTTATCACTGACAGTAAGTCTGATTTTAGCTTTCCATCAAAAGATTATTTAAGAGCTGGTTGTTGTTATTTAAATTAATTGGCTAGAGGTAGATTAAACTAGATAAAAGAAAGACAATTAAAACAGTTGTAGTTTCATTTTTTAGTTTTAACCCAGAATGATTGCTATAATCTGCTCTTTGTAGCATGGACTCGTTGGACATGTTTTCAGGATGAAAAATATTTATCAAGAATAATTGATTAATTATAAAGCAAATATATAAGAGCAGAGTTTACAACTCTGTAAACTGTTTAGGTGATCTTCACTGTTTAAAATTCTTTTTGTATACGAGCACCATTTGTAGTCAAAATAGCATTTTCTTCTGAGAAATTTAATATTTTTAATTGGAAAATAAATTTTCTTGGAAATATACCAAATGTTGACCTTTTAGGGAAGTGTTGATTTTTATGTTTCTTTATTTTATTTTTTATATTTAAATACAGAATATGTAACTAGAGATACTTTCTGTCTATTTTAGGGTCTTCAGATCTATGTGACTGCTTAGAAACGTAAAAACAGTTTTATACCTAATGATAGGTAAGAAATAACAAGATGTATCTTGTACACAAGAAGCATATATGCTCACAACAGTGTAACAAGTCCTGATGTGGTTCCTTTGAACTGCCTACAAAATGTATAAAATAATTTTTTCCTTGGCTGCAAGTTCCCACTCTATCCATCTTTCTTACTCATCGTAAATATACTACTATGTTGAAGGGATTCCATTTCTAGTAGAAGCCATTGCCTAGTATGAGGCTTTTCAGGTGACTGTGAAAACTCTTGAGACCATATTCTTATACTGATATTATCATTTTCATGTCATTTCAAAATAAAAAAAAATATTTAAATGGGGATTTTTAAAAATAAATTCCAGATTATTAGCCTCTCATTGAGATTCAGGTGTGTTGCTGAAGAGTTTTCTGGAAGACAAAGCAAAATCTTTTAGATGCTCAGCACAGAATCCGTGTTCTCTGTACGTGTGTCCTTTGGCACTGGCTTCGGCCCATGCTGAAAAGGTATCAATATCAATATTTCATTTGGTAGGAGAAAGGCATAGAGACAATTTGCATAATCTCTCCAAATGGTGTGGTATCTTTTCCAAGGGTTTAAGTAGATGCAACATATCTCAGCCTTATTATATTTATTACATCTCTTCTAGGTCAAGTGTCCTGAATTACTCCATTAAAAATGAATTTGGAAACTGAGTTGAGCAAGAAGTGTTGCAACCACTGGACTATTGATATACCATAAAGTATATGAAAACAGACCTGGTTTAGTAGGCTGATCTGGCAAATTGGGCCTGTACTATCTCAACTTGCAGTACAAACAGATACAATAATCTATTAATGCCCATTTAAAAGCATGAGCTCTGTCAGTTCAAATCAACTTCAGTAAGAGCTGTTGAGGTCTAGGCAGCCCATTGGGACAAAATGATTAAGGCATATTGGTTTCTGTAGCATGCAGCCAACTTCAAATCCATCTGCCTTCTGCTCCTTATAGTAAGTGCTGATTACACAATATGAAAATCCCCACACACTTTGTACAAGTCTAAACAAGACTGCTAATGCGTAGATGGAATATTAGAAGGTAAGCTGCCTGAAAAGAAAATGTATGGGCATGTTCCTTTTGCTCAGAGAAATGTCTGTGCTTCTGAGAACATGTGCATTGCACCCACTACGAAACATTTAGCCCAGCCACATACTCTGGGAGTAACACTGGGATCTCCCTGCTAGCGGCTGTGGAGTTACAACAGGATATGATCTTCTACAAAACCACTTTAGTCATCATATAACTATATCATCATACAATATGTCAATATTTACTCATCATACAACAGTGTCACGAACATCCAGTTACTTAGCAGGAAAACCTCATCTCCTTAATGAAACAGTGTGTGCAGACTTTCTGACACGAATCAGACTCTGGCCTAAGAGGTAAAAGGGCCCCCGTGATGGTTCATCCTCATTGGATGGTGAACATACCACAAGCACTGCTTGGATGCTGTGCAGCTGAATGAGCTTGCTCAGCAAATCTGTTCCAACAAGCTGCTTGTGTATGTGCAAAGACCTCAAATTTTACTTGCCTCTGAAATACCACATTTAAATTTAGAAAGTATTACCAAAAATCTGGATAAAATAAGAAAAAAGATCAAATGTGAAGCAAAATGTTTAGATTTCCATATGAGAGGAGCTGAAAAATCTGTGACTGTAGCTTTACAAAGATCAGCAAACAGGCATTGTAGAGGTATAAAAAAGAGGAAGATGATTTGCTACTTTCAATTACTACTTCTCCCAATTCAAGTTTAGAGCATAGATGAAAGAGAAGCACCACAGATTTAGAAGATATTTTTGAAGCTGATGAACTATATTTTACATGCAACACATAAATAAATTGAATCATTCACTTGTACAAGACACCTTCAAAACCAATAGATTAGCAGGACAAAGCAGAGGATATTGAGAACAGCCACAAATATTTCGGACAAGATAAAAATAAATGGCATTGTAAATATTAACTGATTGGACCAGAACAAGAAGATATCTAGAATCAGGTACTTTATTATAGTCCTCAATAGGGCTTACTTGTATTTCTTTTCTGAAATACTTAGTATTTGTTGCTGTCAGCAGCTGAATGATGAGTTGGACAAAACAATACTTTGATTAAGAATGAAAAAGGTAATGTTTCTGTTCCAGAAGAATAAGGCTAATTCTTGTATGCTATTCTGTAATTTTCCATTGAGACCACTGACAACGATTCTTCCTTACGGTAAATTTCTTTTTGCTTTGTGTTCAATAACTTAGAAGGAAATGCACTGATTGTGTATTTTTCTTTATCACATATGAGCCATCTCAGACTGCAGATTAAAATGATTACTACCCAGACTAGTGTTGGCTTCATGAAACACTGGTACATTGCCTGCCCATTTAGCAATTCCCAAGGAACATGTGCTACTCTGGAGGGACTGTTCAATCCATGTGGTTGGCATGGGAGGGGGGAGAGAGGAACTGGACTAAATGGCACAGATAGCTGAACTGGTACATTCATGCATAATACCTCATTGCTTTTTGGGGTTGAGAAAAACAGCAAGACTTTTCTGACAGTAAATTGTTTCATTTTCTTTATCTCAGTTACAGGGGTAGATATACAAATATGAAAATAAAGTTAAATTTAGCTCAGCTTCTGAAAAATTGAATTTGAACTCATGTTTTAAAGTAATGATGCAGTGTTGCTGGGAAATATGCTGCTACAACTGTATATCTAGAATGAAGGAAAAAAGCATTATAGAATTTAGAGAAAGATTAAGCTGCCGGCTGAAGAGTGACAGGCTGCTGTAGCAGCATTTTTTTTTTTTATGCTAAGCTTTTGCTTGCTCTTGTTAAATAGTCTGCTCAAAGCATTTTACATAAATTCAGAAATATTTAATTTGAAATATAGGCTTAAGTAAGCCATGGATTTAATCACTATAATGACATGATTTGCAACTCATTTGGATTTTCATTTTTAGCTGAATGTAATACCATTTTTTGACACTCAGACATTTGTAATAAATTCATTTATAACTACTTGCTTGCACACAATAAATAAACCAGTGCCTTATTTTTATGGAAAATTTGTGCAAACTTTGTATAATGTCGAGCAAGGGAAAGAGTTTAAAAAAATACAGAAACAATATGACTTGTTATTATTCTTCCCATTCTTAACCCTTATTCAAGAAGTTAAATTATTCTGGTCCACACAGGGTAATTGCAAAGCCTGGATTAATACTCTGGATTTATTGCTCTTTCAGTATGAAGCCTATGCTGGATGGTATTACATTATATACATATAATGGCACTTTTTTTTTTTTCTAGCCATGTGCAGTATTCTTTCCCATTCTAATTGTTGGACAAAAGTTAATGTGACTCTGTAAGCTCAGCTTGAAGTTTTAGATCCCCAAAATTCTGGAGAGACAGAAATCCTATTCTGAGACAATAATCCTATTGCTGATTATTGAGCTAAATGTGCAACATCACATGCATACCAAACCAGATATGAATATAACTGGAAGGAAGTAGTACTGTTTTTATTTACTGGTGTGCTGATTCTTACTGTGAGTTCCTGGTTTTAAAGGGGAAATTGGGGTAGTTTGTGTTGAGAGTAGAAATATTTTTTTACTGATGCTTCATGTAAAGAACAACAGAAAACACCTGGCTTTCAAAATGGTTCAGTGTGGTACTTATGTGGGGTATTGTGCTGCTGTCATGTTCAGACAGGAATTGTCTCACCTTCTTTCTTTCTTTCTTTCTTTTCCTCTTTCCTGTAGCTAATATGTGTCATCTGAGCCAAATCACCAATAATATGTAAAGCATTTAAAATTGTGATTAGAAATTATAAGATTCACTTTTCTTTGGTCAAATTGCTCCTTTAGTATGGCTATAATTAAAGGACGTGTTAGAGGTAGCCATTTCTCATGGTGTATTTAGACAAGGTTGCTTCATACTGTGTTTGGAAATCACTGATTATCAAGGGAACTAATGATAATGAATATCATGACATGTACAGATATGTGAATATCACAATAATTGTAGAGAAAAATAATGTTTTGGAATTGAAGTTATAAAGCATTTTTAAGCACATCTTTTGCTAGTTATTTCCTCAGCTTTAGTTCACCTGTTAATGCAGATCTGATCAGCATTAATATTTTGATACTCTTAAGTGGTGTTTTGTGAGGGAAGAGAAGTTAAAATGATGTAGTTACTATTTAGAGTTCCTGCTTTCTTTTATACACCCACACTACTGAAAATGTTCCACAACTTTAAAAGCAAATCTGAGGTCAAGAAATAGTCAGTTTTATTGTTGTTGTGTTCTGGTTCTAACAGCTCTGTATTATCACTGTTTGACTTAAAACTGTATTTTGGCAAGATGGGGCGTACTGTTCTTGAATTTTTTTAGTTGTTATTTCTTTATCAATCAAGCTTATTGGAAGTGAAGGAAAAGAATAGATGAATGGATCGAATAAAAAGAGAAGGGAAAGAAAAAGGAAATTGCTATGGGTCATGCTGACAGCATGAAACTCCTAGTGGCCCTCAATCTGTGCACATATTGTAAATAAGTGAAGCACTAGGAAATCAGATTTTAAATTGCCAAGTTATTTATTTAATGATAAAGGGTTTTACTTGTTTGTTATAATAATATGTAACTACTTCATATAAATGTAGTCTGAGAGAGAAATTTCAGTAGTGTGACCTATTGCTTCTCCAAGGCAGATCCAAAAGATCCATTTGAAAACCCTGTATCTGAGTGATTAAATGATATGCAATTATTAGAGACTGAAGCTTCAGCTGTGTAAGAAATTGTGCTGAAAAAAAAATTAATAGAAACCAAATGTGAACAGAACCAGAACCTGCCGATTCAGACACTGTACACTCAGGAAATTTCACAATTTCTAAGGGAGGCCCATGTCTTAGCATGCTATCACCCCTTCCAACAAATCTTGGACCTGTAAGTCTGGTAGGAACTTCCAGAAGTCACCTAGCCCATCCTCCTGCAGTGTAATGGCATCAGTGACAGTCCTATATTTCCTGATTTTTTAATTCATTATTTATTTATTCTTTCATTCTTTATTTCTTCATTACCTTATTTCTTCCTAAAAATTTCCTAATAGACAACCTGCAATCTCTTCAGGCAAGCTATTCCAGTCTTCCAGTACATTCATGGTTAGATTTCTCCCCCCACTTCCCCATATCTAATTTTAATTTTTTTCCAGTTTATTACTTCTTACCCTGTACAAAATACACTTATATTATTCCTTTACAGTGTTCTTTTATATCCTTTAAGACTGTTACCATGTTGCCTTTAGTCCTCTCACACTGAAACCATTCTGAAATACCCAAAATTGGACATGGTGCTTTAGCTGTGGCCTAAGCAATGCATAGCAGAGCAGAGGGATTATTTCTCGTGCCCTGCATGTTACTATCCTATTTATGCATTTCAAGATCATGTTGCTGGTTTGCTTTTTTGGCTTGTTGGAAGCATTCCTTTTTTGTTTTGCTACAGTGTGCTCAGATGTAGAAAGATCTTTCTAATGCATGCTAGATGCTGTACATTCCCAGGACGAATGTCAGTTATTTTTAAAATATGTCAAAACCAAATTCTGACTCTAATTTTAACTTTCTACATGCTTATTGTGAGCAGCACTACATGAGTTGCCAGAGATCCCAGCTGCTTTTCTTTTTGTCATTTTCCAAGCAATGCAAACACACAGAATATTCTGATCTGGCAGACAGAGCCTGAATGCTAAAGTGTAGAACAAAGTGTATTTTAGTTATTGTAAAATATAATTATTGTAAAGAATAACTGTGTGCAGACATGTATTTTCATGCTTTCATATAGGCTTCTTCACACACAAACATATTTTGTTGTATTCCATACTATGGATAAGAAAAGCTTGGGCTCCATTTTGCATTTGTTTTGGTGGAGACTGCTCAGTGCTGTTTACTTTAAGCAGGAAGTGAACACTACATATTTTGTTCAGTCAGAAATAAATCTGAATTTTAATTTCTTTGAAATCTAACCCCCACAGTTGGATGGTTCTAAGAAATTCTTGACTAAGTGTCATTTGGACGCGGTTCCATCCATGTTTCTTAGAATGTTTTTATATCATATGCACTTTAAAGTTTTCCTTCACCTGTATTTCAGAAGAAAAAGTATTTCTTAGCTTAAAAAATATTGTTACTGGATTTCAACTTATAAAGTCATAGTTATACAAAACTAAACTGTGACATTTTGTAAGGTTGTCAATACATTTAAATGTATTATTTCATCTGACTAAAATGGGCTAGAGATAGCAAAAAAAGGTTGGTTCAGTCTCAAAGAGAGCTGCATCACAGGCAGTTGAGTATTACACAGCTCTCCCTCAAGTAGATGGAAAAAGTTCTCTGTATCCACACAGAGAATTCTAAACTTCTGGCCTACACACATAGACTTTAGTATCTATGTGGCCTTTTGAAATCAAATGGACTCCAGAAAAAGATGAAAATTGTCATAGCAGAGATTTACTTATATGTATAGGTATTAGAAAACTCTCCCTCTCTCGCTAAAGGCTACCCTTCACTAGGTGCTACAAAGGAAGATATATAATATCCTAAAGGTTTTTCTAATAATCTTTACATGCAAACTTTCTGATTGATGAAAACTCACTTGAGATGGACTAATCATATGGTACTTTGTAAGGTCAAACATTTTTAACATTTGACACATTTTCAAGTATTTCTGGAAGCACAGAATGGAGTACCTGTGGTTTTGGCATTTAGTAGTGATCTGGATCTATATGATGGCAATGTACTACTTAGAAGAAATCTGGATAACTGCTTTTAAAAATGTTCTTTGAGGAAGGAACGCAAAGACAGCTTCAAGAGGTCTTAGAAATCTATTTGGCTTGTCTGCTGAGAGACTTGGCTGCCCATCAGTCTCTCTTTTATACTTTTGGGTCTGAGTAATGTGTTTGCTTCTAATAACGTAAAAACAACTCCCTTTGTATATTTCCATGAGATCAGTACAGATGCATTCTTATAGTTCACTGAAGTTTGTTTGACAGTCTGTTGAAAATATAATTGCTGAATCATCACTGCCTGTCCATTATGAGTAAATCCCTCTTACCTTTTGAACAACGTGACTCATTCTGAAGGATACAAAAGCTATTCATTATTGTTATTGCTTCTTGACCTAAGTGGTTGCTCTGGGTTCGAGATCCTGGAAACTGTTCCTGTAGGAAAAGAAGCTCATGATAAGAGCAGGGGATCTCTGTACAGAGCTGCACTTAAGAATGTTTGAAGGTCTCATTTTGTACATATAGGAGGATCTAAACAACAACAACAACAAGCAAATTCTTTTGCCTGTACCATCACCAGGTTTTAGCACAAAATGCATGGAAGTTTTTCTAACAACAATGTTACTAGACCTATTCCAGGCTATATTTCATGTTTTTGTACTATTTTTTCCCTACTTCTTATGTTTCTCTTGTTTCTCTTTTTATAAAGGTAGATTCCCCAAAGTCACCTCTGCCCAGTGCATTTCAAATAATTGCAGTCTCACATGGACCTTTGGAATGAGTACAGGTCTTTGCACTGTGAATTAAAGGCATTTATTCAAATAACCTAAGTAAATTTAAACCATGCAAATTCTATCATGTATCAGCTTGGAAGAAAAGAGCATGGTGTCTGTGAATATTACCTGAATACCATTTATTATTATGAAAATTTAATCTCTTTTTTTTTCTATTTTAGGTGTTCTGCCTTCTCCATCTGTCCAGACCAGCAACCTTGCTATCATATTAGATTCTTTTTGTTCTGTTTCCAGGTTATGGATTTGTCTGGAAAATCTATGCCTCTTTTCTGTGCACTGACCACCTTGTCAGTATAATTTTTACAGGGTGTACTTTTGACAGCATATTGGTTCTGGACACCAAAAAAGGTAAGCATGGAAAGGAGGGAAATCATGTTGTCATGAGATTGCTTCTTCAGGTAATCTGGAGTATATAATGTTTCAGCTGAATTTATGAGCTCTGTATTTCACAGTGCTGAAATTACATGATGAGGGAGTTCATATCAGGCCAAGAACTAGAACTGAATCCCTGCAAACCCAAAAGAGTGTGCAGATTTGACCTGTCAAGCTCTCTCTTTATGTCTAATCTGGCAGAATCATCTGGGTAACCTATGAATAAGCCTAATTATTTCATTTTCATACAGCTGGCTGAAGAATACATGCACAAAGTGGTAAAATTTTAGTTTTGATTTCCTGAGATACAGAACTGCCTTCTGTCCTTCAGCATCTTGAGAACTAGTTTCCAGATAGCTTTCTCCTATTCTCTGTATTACCTCTCACAGTTTCTTCCCTCCAGTTTTTTTACTTGCACCACTGTCTCCTTCCCCTTCCCCTTCCCCTTCTCCTTCCCCTTCCCTTTCCTTCTGTCCCTACCTTGTCCCTAAGTCCCCCTCTTAAGCTTTAGTTTCCATCATCATCTGTCACTCCATCACAAATAATCTGTAAAGCATCCTAGTTGTCTCTCACTCTTTTCTTCTTGCCCTGTATTACACAATTTTCACAAGCATACGTGTGCTTCAGTTCTCTGCCCAAATTGCTAAGTGCAAGATTTCACTTACCAGGAGGCAGAAAGGTGGTCTGAAGAGGGCCAAGTTTGGATGCACTTGGTTTTACTCCCCAGTGTCTGGAAGACTAGGACTCAATGGTAGGGATCACAAGGCAGAGGACTACACAGTATTCCTATTGCAAGATGAGACAGTTTGGCCAGACAAGTGGTGGTTTCCTCTCTTGTTTCAGGCCATGAGTCAGTCTAAGCCAGAAGTGCAGAATATGTGATAGAAATTGCAAATTGAATGGCTAGAGGCCAGTTAAATCTATAACTTTGCCAGTAAGCCTGCTCCACCTGCCTAAGGCAGATGACATATTCTTTGCAATGACTTTCTCTGTTTTTTATGATAACAAGAATCAGCCAGAATCTGAAAAAAGTTAAATAAATACTTTTCTAAACAGCCACTAAACCACAACTTTCTGGAACTGTTTGAGTCCTACTGGACAGTTGTAGTTGCTACTTTTCAGACAGAAAAAGCCCTAATATTTTTGAGAAAATGGATGTTGAAACCCATATAAAATGTTATGGATAATTTTATTTTTTTCCCTTACATGCCCAGGACAGAATTCTATCATTCTAGCAGAGGTACATCATATTGTCAGTGGAAATTTCACCCAAGGAAGGATTTCATAATAGTGGGTTTTGCAAGGCACATTTGTAGCAAACAAATGCCAACCATTCCTCTTCTCCACTGCAGGGTAATTGTGTTACAGTGAAAGGCTTTTAACTATGAATCTGACTGAATTGCTCAAGCCCCCAGGAGACATTCCTGGAACATGAATTTCAGTCTGGCATGCTGAACGCACTGTTCTTGCAGCTGCTGCTACCACTGACCAGATACTCTGTAGGAGGGGAGCACTGTAAGACTGTGGTGGCAAGGCAATCCTGAGAGAGTGTGGGAGAGAGTAGTGCTGCTTCAGAGCATGAAGAGCATTGACTAAAAGCTTCATCATAGATTTTAGAAGTGTTATACACAAAACATGCATCTGAATAAAAAGAGTCACTGACTGTCATTCTGCTCTGATCACAGCTTTTTAACTGCTTCACCATTTGGTTGATCTCCGCAAAAAAAAGTAAAAACTAATATACTTTAAAATTTTTCTGGTTATTTTCAACTCCAAAGTCAATTACATTCTGTCATGTATTGTACTGCTTACAGTGATGAACAACTGTGCATCAAGGATTGCCCTTTCTCAAAAGTGCCTGGTTCATATATTTATTTAATGAACATAAGCATGGAAAGGTTCTTATGGAATACCTGTCATAATTTTTATTTATACTTATGAAACCATGGTATTGGCACTAGCTCCTGGAACTTTACCTTTTGCTTTTCATCTTGATGGCCTTCCCAAAAGAAATGAAGAGACCCTGTTGCAATTCTAATTTTCCTTTGGAAAGTGATACAGAAACACACTTCAAATAATATTATTCTCTTACCCTAAATTGCTGAACACATAAGGAAAGGACACAAGACTCAGAGACTCCTTCTATGGAGTCTTTTATTAGATTTTTTTTCTGATATTAATTACTACACTTCCTTTTTTTTCCCCAAACTGAATTTACTCTTTAGAAAGTTAAAATAAGCATTTTAAATGCTCTCAGTGCAATTTAGGAAGCTCTGTGCTGCTCAGAACCCTCTTCTCCCCTCCCTGGGCTGCCCAATTACTGAGCAAGGGAAGATTCCTTCCAAGAACTAGTCCCAGCACACAGCATTTTAGGTAGTAAAAGACAGCAAAGTGAGAACAGTGTTTTAATATCTCATTGTATAATCTGTGTACCATGTGTACCAAACATGTACCAGCATGTTTTGTGTGATTAATTTTTTTTTTTTCCAGGAAGAAGGAGGTGCAAACCTAAACAAAGCAATGGGAGACAGGATACTCATAACAAAGTGACTCATTTGTTTTTGGCCAGTGGACTGAGATGAGAAACAAAAGATTTCCGAAGCCTTATGACACGCACAACCACTATCCTCCACCTCTAAAGGCATTTCCAGAACAGTAACACATGAGAAAACCCCTAAAACTGTTTAACAGCATCTTTCACATGATCAAAGTCACTCAGGGCTGAATATTGTTCTGATAAACAAACTATGCTAATGCACAAGATTTCAGAGTTGTGCTGGAAGATAAATGGATGGGCAGGGGCAGTTTCAGGACACTCACCCACTTTTCAAGGTCACAAAGTCCCAGATGATGTAATGGTTCAGCCATGCTCCTAGGAACATAGGTGCCCCAACCGCCTGCAAGAGAGAAAACAGGCAATCTGGTTCAGACTGGAAGTCTTGTAGCAGCAGTATTTGAAATGTATGATAAGGGAACAGGCTATAGGGCAAGGGAAATGGGAAATACTCTGAATGAAGGAAACTCATGACCCATGAGAGAAATATATTCTTTATGGCTAACTGGGATCAAATGAGTTCTCTTCAGCTTTGTTTGAGTGGGCTGTTATAAATGTAGTGGGCTTTGTTCTGGTTCTGTAATTCTGTAAAAAAAAGGAGGACGTCAACCACATATTTGCAAACAACTATACATGTTTTTAAATATGCCTGTAGTCTATTGAGGCATTTTTATTTTGTCATTTTCTCTGGGAACAAAAATCACACTTTATTTGCTGTTGGTTTTAAAGTATTCTTCAATAACATAGGGTAAGTCCTATGAAGAGCTGCCTTTATCCATTCAGATTAGGACTCTTTGAGATCTTATGGTAATAAACAGCTTACTGGGGTACTGGACATGATCCCAAGGTGTGCATTGGAACTACGTCCTCAGGCAGCTCAGTAGAGGGAGACCCAAAAAGTGTTTCTCTCCAGAGCTCTACCTTCCAGGAACGGAAACCCCTTAGCTTGAGAGCCAAAAAGCACCATTAAATGATCCAAACAGGTCTCAAATCCAGGTGTTAGGGATTCAGATCATGTGAAATTTTGCAATGTAAACTTGCCAGGTATATACAAGCTGTAAATGTGTTTTTCAGGTCTTACATGGTAAGAACTTCAGAATGAAACCAAAAAAAATCAGCTTAGGGCTTAACATCTAGAAGATATTTCACTTCACAAATTGGATTTTTGAAAAGAAGTAGGAACTTCTGAAACTCATTATTTATTGGTCTGATAGACAACAAAATCAGAAAAATATTTTCCTACATCTCCCTCACACTCTTTCAAAAGTGCTTGGGATATCATGTATCCATTTTCTGAGCTGTATCAGGAAATCTGCCAGGCTTAACATGTGTTATCTGCTTTCGAGCCTGGTAAGAGTGATGCCCACTTTTCTCAAGTTTGTTGAATGACACTAGCACAGGCTGCAGGCACACAAAGAACATTTTGGCACATGGGATTTTTCTAACCTAAACGTGGCTCTTGGTTGACGTAGAAGAAAGAGAACTTTTATTGGTCTGAAAAGAACCCTCCAAAAGGCTGCTGGACTGCAACCAAAGAGGAGGATGACAGGCTGAGGAGAACACTAGGCTTGTAATTCTTTTATTTCTCATTTGTGCTGTTTACAATTCTGTGAGTTCCTTGTCTTGTTGGCAAGTCTCTTAACAAGCTCAGCCAAGAAGCAGCCTATTTAGTTTGCTTTTGTTGAAGTTCTTTTTGCCTATTGTAACAACATTTAGGGGGATGTTAGCTCATGAAGGTAGATGTTGTCTCTTTAGAAATGTTCACCTTAAGTACCTGTCTTAGATAGGTACAATGACAAGAATAAAAAGAGCATTGAAAGGAGTTGTCCTCTCCCAAATAATGAAGAAACCCCGTGAGTGGGAAACCTCAGAGTGATGTGATGTCACGTATGTAGCCCATACAAATGTGATTAATACATAACATGGGCACGGCCTAGGTTAATTACTATGCCTGAGTAACATGCATTCTCCAACAGAACATAGAATAGCTGGTGGCAACTGGGGATCTCAGCAAACGAATCAAAATCCATGTAGGTCAGCACTAAAGCCGTGACATTGCTCACAGGACCCCAGATAGCTCAAGTATCTCATTCTGTTGTTCAGACTCTTAAAGAACTGTTTAAAACAATTACTATGGTTGGCTAAGATGGAATTTTTTAAAATATTTTTTCTTTTCAGTGAAACTCAAGATGATGTCTTTTTAATGTCTGTTTCAAAATATGAAAACATGGCTAAACCAGATTTTTTGTTTTGTTTTTTGTTTGTTTGTTGTTTTGTTTTGGTTTTTTGTGGTTTTTAAATCAAAACTATGGTAAAAATTGTTATAGAAATCCAAACTCCACAACTGCTCCAAGAAGTAATTATAACAGCAAATGAAGGATTTACTTAAACATTTTTTGAATGTATCTATCACTCTGTATCTTGACAATCTAAGAAAAGAATTCTTCTTACATATTCAGGTGCTGAAGGCAGAGACACTGTCTTTGCTTCTAAAGTCCCCTGCATATTTTAATAAGATGGTGTAATATAGCCATGTGGGCAGGCATATATTTTTTTCAATTGAAAATCTCATCTGTTTCCATTTAAAGAGGATGAAAAATGTCTACCAGAGTCCCTCAACAATTAAGCAGTAACTGTACATTGCACATTTTCATAAGTGGATATATCCATTTTTCCACATTATAGCTAATTTATGTAACATCTGTGGAAAGCAAAACACACTTTTTTTGGTAGTTTTAAGGATCTCCTGGTCTTTTTAGATTTAAAGTGCTATTATGAAATACATGTAACAGGTACAATCTTGCAGAATACCCATAATATTGGCATTATGAAGATTTTTAACTTGAACTTTTCACATATTCCAAGGCAGCTATTCACAAAGTCGATGACTTAATTTCTGCTTAAAATTCTGAACTCAGAAGTACATTTGAGGTGCAGGCCTCATCTTTTGCAGTGGACTTGTGAGCTTAACAATACCCCTTAAATCCACTGGTGATTAGTAGCTTGTAAAGTATTTTTCACTGCTTTTTTTGCTTAGTTGTCTGAAGACAGAAGCTGAAATATTGGTGCAGGTTCCAAAAACGTATAAATTCAATGTAGAATGACTCATGGGACAATCAGCACGGCATTCTCATGGAACATGTATTATCGGCTGTCCAGATCTCTTTATAGTTGAGAGGTGCAGAAAACTCAACTTCTCAGTAAATGCCTATGTAGTTCATTGGTATAAACCAGGACAAATATCATCCCTCCTCTGAGAAAAGTTGTGTCCTGTATAATACTGAATATTCTACGAAGATTTCTAGCTCAGGACAGATTTGAACAGTAGCTCTGCTACCTCTCTTCATCCAGTGAAACACAGATAAAGGGAAGAAGGAACAGGATCCTCAGGGTTGGAGAAACAGCAGGACAAACCTTGTATATAACATGCTGCCTTAACGTAACAGACCACGACCACAGGACTTCACAGTGCCAGTGCTACTATACTGGGATGAAGCTTTTCTGACCTGATTCAAGTGATGGTTTATGGTGTTAGGCACAGATATCCAAGTCTGTATTACTGGGATGGTTGCACTGCCACTGCCTGTGATAGGGTCCTTCCAAGTAAAATGCCAGTTTCAGTTAAAAAAAAAAAAAAAAAAGGAATTGCAAAAAACATTTCTTTAATTCAATCCTTATTTTCTCATTATAATCGTGTGGAACTATTTGATATTTTTGGAAAGGTTGTGCCTGGATTCAGCATTATCAAACTGTTCCAGTGATATTTGTGGTGATGATGATTCAGTTTCATATTGGCTTTTTAAATTTTGATATATAACATGTTGCAGATTAGTGAAATAAAGCTTCCAAGTAAATACAGATGTTTTAGTTGGGGGCTGGGGAGGAGGAAGACATTTGGTAAATCGTGCTTCCGAGTCATGAACAACCTAAGTGGTGTTTCTGCATTGCTTAGTTACCGTTTCTGTTTAGTTGGCAGTAATGTTCACTGAAAATATTTTAGTTTCTGCTCCTGACATCTACAAATGTGCGTTCATATGTAATCTTATAAACTCACACACTGTTAAGTAGATGCCCAATACACCTCCTCAAATGTGAGCAATGGATAGCATTGCCAAGTTGTAAAGTCAACATTGAACAGCACAGTCACGCTCAGCTAATTTACAAAAAGTTTTCACTGGTTGGTCCATTTCTTCAGCTGTTAATAGTCTAGCCTGACATATGTAGAACAAAGTTCAAGAGCAAACATGAACAATTTGCTAGACTAGTTGGCAGAAGCCAGACTGCACGAATGGCCTCAGGAGACTGATGCTGACTTTATGCCAATTTCAAATCTCTGCTCACTCTCCCAGTTTACCAAAAAAGCCACTTTTCCTTTCAGCCACACTGCTAAGGGCAACATGCAGAAGCCTGGTATCTGACTAATGCTCACCAAGTGTTACAAGGCTTGAGCAGAGGGAAATATGCAACCTTGTGACCCTGACTCAGAACAGCTAAACTCCATCTGCTCTGAAACTTTAAATGGCAGGAACGCCTCCATTTCTCACTGGACATATTTGGAGGTAAGGACTGGCAATGACTGCTATCCTGTTCATTTTATGCTGCAGAATTTTCATGTAAAAAACTGAAAAAAAAATCTATTCTTAACTTTTTTGGGGAAAAAAAAATCTTAAGAGTTAAAGGCAACCCTCAGAGTTGAATCTTAAGTGATGTATTGGATTTAGTTAGGAGTCAAAAAGTAACAAAAGACTTGATTGTATTGTGAGCTGATGCAACTTTACAGTTCAGATAGCTGCAAGAACACAAAATGGGAAAGGAGCAAATGGATCTATTTACAACACATATGCAAAAATATATAAACATGAGCAGTGTAATGACATATCACACATGCATGTTGTTAGGACTAAAATATCTTGGGAATTTGAAGGAAGCATTTCACAACTCATGGAGCTGCATTCAGTACAGTGAAATCCTGTGAGATACTATTTCAAAAGATAAAAACAGACTAATCAGAGTGTTTAAAATTAGTGGTAGCTTATCTTGAAAGGATCATATGATCACATTTTTTATCTGCAAACGGAAACAGTGGGAACTACTTAAATATATACAGTTGGCGAGCTTGCGTCTGAGACAAGCAATTATAACAACATTCTCTAACTTTCTTGGAGCATAAATCATCTTTCATTTAGTTTTCTGTGGTAAAATTGTGTTATTTTTAGTCATGATAAATTCAATATTTTTCCTTTTCTATTTTTTTTACGCAGGACTTTATCTAGGGACAGCTCAGAAACTGCAACTACAGAATCTCCTAAAACCAGAGAAGAAGAATGAACACGTACTTTAGCTTACAGCATATTCAGCAAATTAATCACTGCCTGATAGAATCCTTGACAGCAAAATTTGTTATCATCCATGTGCTTGTATTTGTTGCAAGGAATCCTTATGAGAGATATATTAAAAACATCAATGAAGAATACCACTGATTCCTCCTTAAACAAACTGATTCATTCCAAGTAAGTGTCAGTACTCCTGAAGCCATGTGTTTATACCCATACTGGAGTACGCCTGAAATCTCACTGACATTTCCCCACTGAAATATCAATATAATGTTTCTTTCACATCCTGAATAACTGTTTTAAAAAAGAAAAACACTAAAGGACCAGTAAGTTGCATAGGAAATACTACTAACAATTAATTATGATTCTGCAGTTTAAGTTTGGCTCAATTATTTTGTCATTTCTTAGTCTGATCGTTGTCAACCTTGTACATCTTGTTGACTTCTTTGAATCTACCATCAGGGAAACTCTAATTATTGTGTACCCTCTTCACAGGATAGGTGCCTTTGGCTATTTTTAGAGATCAATCTTTTTCTATAGTGAGAGATTGTAATGGAGTTTTTTCGAGATCGAGGACATGATTTGTATTTGGAGTGAGGCTTGAGCAATTCCAGACTGAGCACTTTGGCCTGTAGGGCTGGGGGCCCCTTGGTCCTGCAGGCCTCTGTGGTGCAGAAGAAATTCTCAGTTGAGGCACAGCAAAAATTCACTTCTCATATTAATGTGTCTCAGGGAATAACAGGGTTTGATATGTAGAATTGTAGCTCTAAGACCTTAGCCACCTTAAGGCAAAGATTGTTTACATATTTTATATGCTCTGTAATTGTCAACTATGCTGTGAATGTATAAAAGTCATTGTGGTAAACAATAAAGGGGAGAGCGACATGATAACTGAATCAGTTTAGACGTGTCGTTTGCTCTGTCCGACCTCCCATTATTAAGGGACCCTTTGCAACAAGAGATTATTTATTTATTAAATGAAATTACTTCAATTCCTACAATGCTTATAAATCACTGATAAGTAGACTTACTGTCTGCAGTACCTTTCAAAGTGGACAATGTCAGAGACTTGTTGTTACTTTTTAAACCATCACCACTTTTGTAGTGATACAATAACAAAAACTTGAAAAGAAATTTAAAAACATAGGAATAACAGCTCATATCACATAAAGACTTCAGTATATAGGCATTTGACTATCTCTACACTACTAAAATTGAAGGATTTCTCTAATTATCTAATGCTGTAAATGTGTAAATACCTTCAGAAAAGAATGCAAAATGTTAACTACTCTTTGTCTGAGTACTAAAATAATCTGTATATCCTCTTTGATAACAGCCAGAGTGATAAGTAAAGTAAGAGCATTTGGCTTAGAATAATCTAGGAATATACTTCCATTGCCCCATACATTGCCACAGGCATTTATTTCCTACATCAATATTTTCCGGATTTTTTTCTTGTTTCCATATCATTTGCAAAAATGAAACCTTTTGCTGAAAGACTTTGAATCCTGCTTTTGGAGGCAGGAAAGAAGGTTGGTGCTTTTTTAAAAAAAATTTATTTTTATGACAATATAATTGGAATGTTCTGGTGACAGCCAAAGGCCCACTTACCTCCCACAGGCTCTTGTCCAGCAGCCTGTGAGCTGATAGCTGGATCTGTTTTCAAACAAAGTCTGACTTAGATTTATCTAACTTCACCAGTCTAAGAAGATTTTCTGTTTTATCAGGAATTGAACAAGCTCAGTTTCATAAATGAATAAAGTTATTTTTAGATACTTTGTTTTGAAGAGGATTTCTGGAATTTTTAACCTAAGCTTTTCAACACATTTCTCAGTCAGATGGTCTTTTCATTTCCAGTTTGATAGATAACTGTGCAGTTCTCTTATAAGTATTTATTTCTCTGACTACCATCTGGAAAGTTAAAATTAATTATGATCATAGAGAGAAGAAATAAAGTATGGATTATGTACATTGAGAAATGGAATTCACTTTGTGAATTATTTTTATGGCAATGTTGGAGAAGGTAGCAGGTATTCACTTTGCACTGATAGAAACAGAGAGAACAGCTCGGTTTCTGACAGTGGAATATTAAACAGCAAAAACATTGAAAAGAATAATAATGATCTTTTCTACAAAGACCATATCTACAAAGATCTTTCTACACATTGCTGATATGGTCACTTGGTCACACACCCAATTTCATTCACATCTAGCTCCTTTTAAATTTAATTTATGAGAAATCTAAAAAGCTCTTGTTAAGATTACATACAAATCCTACTTTTTGCACCATGAGGAGATCAGTGATTTTGGCTAAAACTAGAATTAGAAAAAGAAAAATGCCAAGACCATAAGGCAAAAGTCTAAATTAAGGCACAGTAACAATTTAAAGGAAGCAGAAGGAAAGTATTATCAGAAGAGAGAAATCTCATAAGCTTCTTGCACTACAAATGCTGACAAGTGAAGCACAAACCATTACTTTTTAATTGCTTTTGCATGGTGTCTTATATTTGAGGTACCTGCTATGGCATAAATATTCTTCTGCCAGAAAATGAGCATAATTTTCATAAACTGTATTTTTGAAATAATTGAACATGTAGAGTATATTAGAGCATAACATTTGTTCATCTGATTTCATATTCTGATCATATTCATGTGATTCATATTCATATAGCAGTTGAAAGTGCAAAAGCATCATGCAACAGCGTAATTTATACCAAGCACATTAATACTCTTGGAAAGCTTGTTAATAGTAACAAAATTCTGGTGATTTTTGTACCTACAAAGGAATTGTTTGTATGTCTTGTACCCAGCAGTCAGTTACCAGGTGACAGATTGAAGATTTTATTCACTTTCTCCAAAACCCTATGTGGGATAGTGACTAGTAATGTCTCTATTGCCCAAGTTTACAGTTGATGGGATCTACAGAGCCATTTCTGCATAACTTCCATTTATGCAGAACATTTATATTGTAACATTTATATTCCATTCCTACTCCAATCTCACTTGAGTTAATGGCAAGACTTCTGTGTCCCTTAGGGCTTTTCTAAGGCTCTTTGGACCATAGGGAAGCAGAGCTGCTAGCTTGTTATGGATCCTCTGTGAGACTGCTGCTGCGCACTTGCTTCACAGAAGAATCTGTATAAAACAGAAGCTTTCAAGGTTTTCTTCTTCCAGTGCCCCATGGATAAACTTACATGGTCAAAATAAGAGACTGGGTACCCATGTCATCTGGGAATATGTAATGGGTTTGTAACAGAAGCAGCTCAGGGAAGGAAGACTGCCTGCTGGAATGCTCTGTGATTCTGAGACTACTGCATTGGTAAAGTACACGGTCAGTAGTAGTGGATGCTTCTTACTAAATATCGCTGCTAAATATAGCTGTATTAAGTCTTCCAGACTCACCAGTGAGCAAATATAAGAGCCTTACCTTATAAGTAATTAAAGTTACTACTCTAAAGCCACCACTCCACTACAGTCTAAATCTGGAATTTATGTGCTCGAGGCCTCAATACCAAGACTCAAGCACATCTCCCAAACAAATGCATATCATAAACATCAGCATAGGTGCACTTCATCACTGGTGATAATACTGTGACACCAAATATTTCCTTTGTAAAGAACAATACGAATAGGCTAATGCCTGAAAATTATTTGGAAGGAAGTGAGTGTAGCACTGCAGCATTTTTATATTAGTTTGGTCTTGCACAATGCTGTCCCTCCTTTCCTTCCTGCCCAATACTATTTTAGCAATATTCAAGGTTTTTTAAAAGAGGCCAGAAAACAGGAGCTAGGACTTGATTTCCATACTAGTCACAAATGGCAGCTGTAGGGCAAACACAAAATGTTGCGATTACAATCAGTGCCTTTTTTTCCTATTGAAAAGACTCTTTCCGTATTCACATAGAGTAAACTCAAAGGAAAAGCACAAAAAAGGCATTTTCTCTTCATAGTATTTCTTTGGCATGGATAAGAAGTATTTAAAGTACAGCAGATGTGCCTATGCTGTACAATGGAAATGGAGTCTTTTATAACATCTGTTTAAGTATTTTTACTTCAGTACATCTATTGCTGTAATTGGACAGTGGCATGCTATCCTCATAGTTTTCTTTCCTTGAACTATGTTAGTTTCAAATATCTAAATATTTTACAAGGTAATAATATGATGACATAATATTTCTCATCTTATTGGAGGCAAAACTCAAAATGCCTTAAAGAATTAAATTTGTACAACTTGCATATTTCCCTGGTTTATCTGCTAGCAAATATTAACTGAAGCATTTTTAGGGGATTTGTGTACTACCTTCCCAATAGATGTATCCTGTAACATCATCTCTTTCAGCAAGAAGAAAGCCTGGAATAAATCAGTCCCTCTGCCAAAGTGAAATGAGATTCGTTAGTCACAGACAATGTGTGCTTACACAGTCTACATCACTCAGAACCCCAAAACCTTAAATGAAAACCTAAAATTTTCTATGTAAGTAAAGCTGAAAAAGATCAACAATGTAAGTGAATTGGTGCTTTGCTTTTTTTTTTTTTTTGAGTTTTCCTGGAAGACCTGTAGTGTCTGTATCCCTAATCCACATCAATTTCATCCCAGAAAACTTCCTAGGTTGTGTAAAAGGCATAAACATAGCAACATTCTCCAAAACTTTTAAATGCATTGTTTAAAAACTGTTTTGGCAAAGGTGTGCTTACAAGTGCTGCTATTTTGAGTACTAAACTACTAAGGAGATCAAACATAGGTACTTCTGTGAACTCCTCTTTCCAGAGGTCTGCTAAGGACAAAAAGGGAGAAGGATGGGTGAATGTGCTTCTAAAAAATATCTAGGGGTAACAACATTTTTTGATGAGTACATGGCTCATAGGTTGACCAATTTTAGCCCTTGTGATGGGGCTGTATCTCATCATCATCTCTGGGGACTGTGACAACGTGAAGGCTGTTGGATATTCTGAATATCCAGCAAGGGCTGTAAGCATGCCAGGAAGGTCTTCTGAGGGCAATATTTTTGGGCTGCACTGAGAACCTGCCCATCCCCATGCCACAGGGAAGTAAAATGATCACAGGGAATCTTGGAGTGAACTGTTCCCAGAGATCCTCTTCCATCCCAGCCCTCTGAGGCACCCACTAGGTTGCTAGAGGAAATATTCATATGCAGTAGGGAAAGCTGGCCAGTATTTGTGTCACATATGATGTGTATCTGAACAATATTAAAAGTGCAAAGTCTAAAATCTAGTAAAACCCAGTAGGATTGATTTAGAGGCTAGAGCTAAAAATTAAGCCAAACTCCTCTCAGGCATGTCCAGACACAGAACAAGAGACAACAGGCACAAACTAAAGTGCAGGGAATTCCACTTGAACTTGGAAAAGAACAAGCTATAAAAGTGATTGAATAATGTGACAGGTTACGTTGACTAGAAGTAGAAAAAGAGTGCAAAAATCAAAATGTCAAAAAATGTTAATATGTGATTATTGAATAATGAAATGCCAGAATGAAACCCTGCCTTGTCAGAAGCAAGCTGTGGCTATGTGAGGATAATAAAAGCTTTTGGCAATTGTCACTTTTCTTTCTCTTTTCAGGAACACTTCCAAGTATGAAGTATCTGATGAGCCATTACATCAATGAGGAGGTACTTCCTTGCTGCATTCCTTGGCTGCTCCTAGAAGCCCAGCTTCTTCTGCTTAGTGTCTAAGACGTCTTTCTCTCCTGTTACTTTCCTGGTGATAATTTCATTTCTTTATCTGCATCAAATTTTCTCAATAAGATTCTTCTCTAAATTCCTTGAGGAATTCAGATCCTGTAAAGATTTGAAGTCTTTCCAGCTTCTCACCAGCAATCTCTTTCCAGTGTGCTGCTCTACTCTTACCCTCTTTTGGTGCTGGCCTCTTATTTGCTTTTTCCTTAGCTTTTGTTTTATCTATCCTTTCCATCTTTCCACTATGTAAGAAGCACTGGAAAAATAGGCACTTTAAGATAATGTGCTGCTGCTAGGCAGCTGAACGTTGCTACTCTCAGGGGGCAAGGGAGCATCTGAAATGTGGAGTCTTTCTTTCATCAGGAAAATCAGAGAATACCAAAGAAAATAGAGCATTTCTGTAAAAAATTACTGTATGTTTTGTTGAGTCTCTGCTTAAAGCTTTCAGATTTGTGTAACTTTTCTCTAGAACCAATATAACTTTTATGTGAAAAAACCCCATGCTTCAAACTACGGAATTATTTGGCTTATGCTATTGTGGTGTCACTAGCATAATTTTTATCTATACAGGTCTTCTCCTGTTGTTTTTACATGCATGAGGTAGCACCTCACAACTGCTATTTAACTATCCAGCTGCTGTAGTTGGGTTTCCTGTTACACAACTCAACACTCTGGTTTTAAACCAACAAATGCCACCTGCCTGTACCAGCCAGGATGCGGCCCACAGTCAAGGTAGTTTCTTTTCCCACTTACCAATTGGTTCACCCTTTTTTTCTCAGCCAGAATAGATTACTAGAGATTTCTATGCTTTATTCAGGTAATTTATGGTGTGAATTATTTGCAAGTATAAGCCTGCAAGCAAATTCCTTGCAGGTATATTTTCAAAGCTGTGAAAAGAAGAGTGTAAGCATTGCATATAACCTAAGGTATACCGTGTAATTTATGCCATATAAATAAATGATTAAATTTGTCTTTCCTTTTCATTTGTCTAATTTTATCGTTTGATTTTTATGGGCATGTGTTGGTGCCCCCAGCAGGCTCTTAGAAAAATTAAATCTGGAATCCTGTGAACCAAACGTTGCAAAAATAATTAACTTGTTTACTGCATTGTGATGAACAGTATAGCTGCATTTAATGCATATGAAGCTGCACAATGAATTACTACATAAATGTCTTGTCAAGTGCAAATGTGTGTCATGCATGATCTTTACCTATATCACATTGTACAAGTAAATATAAAGCTCTCTGAATGCTTTCATTATAGTACTTCTGTGATGCCAACTACAGTCATGTTCTGAGTAGTGAACAACACCTATGCAAAAAGGAAATCTCACACTTATTAAATGTCCCGGATTTTCATTGCAGATATTTCTGAAGTTATCACTTGCACAAGAATAATTTTTGAATTTGATCTGAATTGCATTCATAGTAGTGTATCTTCTTTACTGAAACCATTTGCAGAAAATAATTTAAAGACTTGTTTCTTTAGTCACTGCAGATCACAAGTCATTTTTTCGTATAAGGTCTAACTAAATTACATGTCCCAATTGTATAGGACTAATTCACAAAGCCTCATAGGAGTGCTTATTCTGTGACATGTATAATGTTTCACAGGTCTCAATTTTGCAAACAAGGAATCAGTGTGACAGCTAAGCCATTGGTAGCTCAAGAAGGAAGGCTATTGAAAACACCTTTAACCCACATGACAGGAATTTTATTTGCCTGAAATCAAACTACCATGCTCTTTTTGTCCTTGAAAGCCTCAAATTCTAAGGGGAGGTGTGGTAGTCACATAAATAAAAGTGTCTGCCAGTGAGAGGTTGTTTTGTGAATTATCACAAAAGAATTCTGAGAGAGTGAAGTCAAATGATTTTATGCCCCATATCTCATGAATAATACACACACAGAAATAAATAGAAGGATCTCAACATTGCATCAGTCTTGATGTTGTATCAGAACTTTAGTTTTTAAGTGTCTATGCATCAATACAAAAACAAATAGAGAAAAAAAAAGATACATTTGACTTCTGGGACTGATTGCTAGGAGAAATGAGGAACAGACAAGGAAGAGTAAACTTCCTATAGTGATCAAGCAATGTTGAAATTAAATTTGGATTTGAAACTTATTTAAATTTAGTCTGAAAAGATCAGCATAATGACAATAAGGAGGGCCACCTTATACACATTACAAATTTTCTTGCTGAGGTATCATCTGTGAGGACATAGAGACTATAAGGCTATTTAATTGAGTACCTTGCTCTTAGAAAGTCACAGGCTTTCCCTCAGACTCCACCCAGTAAAATGATGAAAACTAGGTAATTCATAATAATGAATAATAATAATCTAATGGTTTCAATAGCATCGGTAGCAAATTTTGGGGCAGACCATGGACTAGTACTCTTCCTGCCCAGCATACCCATCTGTATCTAGCAGAGAGAGATGACACCAAGTTGTGAGGATAAAACTTGGCCTGAACTGTTAAAATATGGTCACCTGGCTCTACAGCTAAGCAAAACCACCTTTTCTTTCAGCCTTTGATGAAAATCTATGAAACACAGCAAAGCTGACAGAGAAGGAAAAAGGAATAAGAAACTAGACATAAAGACAATAGGAACTTTCATCTGCTTTTGTACTTTGGGTGAAAGAATGATTGAATTATTACCATCTAATAATTAATTCCATTAACCATGATAAGTATGTTCCGGAGAAAGTGAGACATTTAAGCTGACAATGCAGTGTGGACAAGGCACACTGGAGTTTCCAAGTGCATGCTTTGTGTTCTAAATGAACACTTGTAGGGTCAGATCCAGAGGCAGCACAGCTGCTTTCAGGCAGTGAGGAGCTGAAATGACCTGTCGAGCTCTTGTGGGTATGTGGAGAGCCAGCCTAGCACTTCAGGAATCCTATTTCTGGTACTGGGCACAAAGCCAGACCCTCTTCATCACGTCTGTGATTCAGCCCCTGCTGATCAGTGTGATTTGGGCGTGTCAGGAAGCACGGATGTGTCTGCCCTGTACCCCCAAGAATAAGGAGCAGGCTGTGTGGGTCTAGTGTGGCACCAAGTTCTACTGTCTCCCAAACACTGTACTGAAAAGGGTCATAGTGCAGTCTGAGTCGCAGCCTGCCTTGGATCTTAGGCAACTGCAAAGTACTTCCCTGATATTTATCATCTTGAAATTCCTTATGTTGTCCTGGGTCCTGCATACAAAATTTTGTTCTAACGCAATACACTGATGTGTCCATAAATCTAAGCAATAATAAATTAACATTTATTAAATGCATTAAAGCATTGCATCTTCAAAGAACTGTATTTCATTAGCTAAACTATCTTCACAGTACTCTTGTGACTAAGTTAGAACTTGCTTATTTATTTCAACAGACCTTCCTGTGAACTAACTGGGGAGTTATCCTGAGTAAATGAGAACAGGAAAGAGAAAGAGACAGAACACGGAATGATGCAGGAAGGAAAGGAAGTCCTTACTTGTTGTGAAACTTTCTTGCTAGGTTATTGCATACCGGTTTTATTGATTTGCATTGAAGAGGAGAATCAATATGTTGCTTTGCAAGACAGTTTTATTAATACATGCATTGGTTTAAAGTATGTACATCATCACATCTTTTGCAACCCTCACAGCGTACAAATCCCAAAAGAACTCACATGAAGATTTCTCTGTCTGTACTCCACTACAGGCTGATCACTCTTTTGAGGTCTGCAGGTGTTGTGTGTGTACAACTGAGCACATTTTGGTTCCTTCAACCATAACCACACTGATGTGGCACTGCTGTATTCTAAACATGGATCACAGTTCTGTCAGTCTCATCTCTCAAGGCTTCTGTGTGATACACGAATTTAAACTATTGTTTGAGGAAGAATTTATGTGCCCTTCTGTTTAAATTGGCTTCCATATAACAGTACCAAACATGCTTAAAATCAGCTTAAGTGAAATTATTACTGCAGTTACTTGAAACTTTTTGAAGTTTACGGTATAATTAGTGGTATAAAGAGTTTTCCTCAGTAGTTTTCCTTTGTACTCTATTACTATGTAATCTTAAAAAATCTAATAAGTAAATTTTTTCAAGTTTTAACAGCTATGATTTAGTCTTTTGGTTCGTATTTTTTCACAGCATATTTCTAATTGAAGAGAACTTGATTTTTTTCTGGAAAATTTTAGCAAGATCTCATTGGCTGTATTTGAGTAAAAGTGAGGAAATAACTATTTGCACTGGCCAGAAAAAGCAAAGACATAGTCAAAGTACTAAATTCTATATGATTTGCCTTATGTCCCATAATGCAAACAGCAGTTTGAACCCTACACATTTGAACACTTATTCTTACAGGCATGGGATAACTTGAAGACTGGGTAATTTCTTGTTTTCTGTATTTGAAGGGCTTCTTAAGAGCATGGCCCTGTCACTCCTTCCTAAACTGTGGGAAGTTAAAAGGCCAGCTGATCTTTCACAAACCTCAGCTGGCAATTCTCCACTTCCCAGCAGCAATCTCCGTTGAAAGCAGCTGCCATTTTAATTTTTGGCTGCATAATAACATCTCAGATTCTAAAAAGTCCCATTAGCCTTCTGTTCAATACGGAGAAATTAAATCTCAAATTTATCTTTTTGGTAATCTTTTTTTCATACAAGGGTATCACTTAGAAAAGTAACAAAGAATGGGCACTGTGAGGCAGCAGAAGGCAGTGCAGGGTACAAACTAATAAAGTGTGCTTTAACATTTTCCTTCTAGCATATGTTCTTGCTAGTGAGTGGACACTTGACCCCATTAACATAAGGCCAGTACTCTAAAATTATGTTTCCTAGGCTCGTTATGGTCTGAATTCTTTAGAGTCACAAATAATCTGCATTCTATTTGACTTGTCATGTGGGATATATAATGCTCATTTGGTACCTTTCATCTTGAGAGCACATGGACTGTCCTGGGGTCTGAGATTTCAGATTTTAATAGTCAGGAGCTCCTGATATTTCTGTGCAGTTTGGAGACTTTGGTTGACACAGGCTGATATCTGAACTACTCAAATATTTATTCCTTGCTCTCTAAGTTTCTCTGAGAAGTTTCACTGGTGTCTTAATCAGAAAGTGACATTATTACTCATAATACAAATGCCAGAGTTAATTTTGGCTGTCTTGCTCTAATTGCTCTCTAATTGGGACACTTCCGAATGAAGTATGGACGCAGGCAAGGTTCGTGGCTCACTCTGGGCATGTTTAGCTTACACAATCCATAAAGTGTTAGAGTCTCTTTTAATGGTTACTCCACAAAAAGATATCCATCTCTGAGTGGTATCTGCCCACAGCCAAGACCGTGAGCAACATCCCCTTTTGACTCTCGCTGTATTCCTGGGAAACCGAAGCAGGGGTAACGACAGCGGGCTGCGCCAGGGCAGGGCCGTTTCTCGGCCAAGGAGAGGCTCACGGCACCGGGACCGGAGAAGCGCCCCGGTGCGAACGGCCCCGAGCCCTCCCCGTGCCCGCCCCGCCGGGCGCGCTCCCGCGGGCGGCGCCGCTCGCCTGCCCTCTGGCGGCCGGGCCGCCGCGCCCATGGATGATTCGTGATGGAAGCACAGAATTAGTGAGCTTTATTGCTTCATCTCCAATGTACGTACTGGGTTATAAATCATTACCTTGATTGAGACTTTAGAGCTCCTTACATTTCAGGCGCTGGTTCTTGTGGCTCTCAAACACTTGCATATTTACAAATGAATAGCATTGATTTTCCTCGAGTAGATTGATTGCTTAGATGCAAAAAATTCTCATACTTTTTCCCCATGGACGATAGCAAAGGAAGAGCTGCAGCTTTGATCTCACTGACTGGCAGCCTCTTCTATTCCTCTGGCATGCACGTTAATTTATTTTAATTTTTTTTAGGCAAAATGAAAGAATCGCCTTTTGTGGCATTCTCCTCTGCCGTACCAGTTTCTTAGCTGTATCCATTTGGCAAAATGGATCTTCAGATACATTTCCTTAGATTTTTCATCATGCTGTTCAGTATCCTAGTGTTAAAAGTTATTTCTTTAAAAGTGCTAAAGAAGCTGTGGGAGCAAGGCAACCAACTAAAAAGCAGTTGTGAAATATGAAGTAGCACAGGTATTTAAGAAATTACTTGGAACAACCAAAGAAATTACAACAGAGGGCAGAGAAGATAGCCCATGGAGAAGTCTGAAAGGCACTGGCAGATGATCACCATTTGAATAAAGCATTTTCCCCCTTCTTCTGTAGGGAAGAGAGGATTTATGAGCCTGAAGGAGGGCACAGTTTGAGTTTTACTTTGCTGTCATCTACATGTGACCCCGAACATCCTGCTGAGATTCGTATTGCTTCCTACCCCTCTTGCAAGGTATTGAAGGCAATTTGTGTTGACTGTAAGTGGAAGCTTATGGTCATGCACTAATTACTTGGGAAGATGCTATCTGAAACAACTTATAGAAAGTATTTAATAGAAAATATTTAATGTAGAATTTGCGAAACAGGAAGACCTGCTGCTCTGCTTTCCTTCCTCGCCTCATCAGTTTTAAAATCATGTATGCATTAGTATCATTAAAAACCCTGCACTTTGCAGGCCACACTAGCACAACAGAAGGCTGTGGGCGTGTTTCACTGTACACTAGACTCACCTTTCTCATGCTGTGTGTTGGGTTCCTTCCCATGCCAAATCCTCTTCACAGGCTGTACTGCCCAGCTCATTTTTCACGCACAAGCAATGAGAGACTTCAGCGCACTGTTTCATGGGCGATGACGGGATGGACAGCAGACTGGAGCAAGTGTCCAGGAAAGAATCCTGAAACATGGACTGCACCTTCCTTTCACTCACCCACTGTGCATTTATTGCTGGGGAAGGGGGGGACGGGACACCCAGTGCTCTGGAGCGCCGATAAAATGCTCCTGAGCTACTTACTCCTATTAAAATGTTTGCACTGCCCCTCCAATTCAAACCGCGTCAAGGTGAAGCAAGGGCAGGGATCAGTAAGCCGGGTTTAGGTGCGGGCACCGAGGAGCTCAGGAAAGCCGGCGGAGGACACCACCTTTCAGAAGGGGAGTGACTCCTTTGCGCGCCCTCCGCGGGCGGCTCCCGCCGGCGGAGCGGAAGCAGGGCCGGGCTCTGGTGCCGCAGGTCGCAGCCCGGGCGCGGGCGGGCGCGTGAGGGCGGCGCGCGGACCCGCGCGGGCGCTGCGGCGGGGCCTGGGCGAGCCCATCGAGCCGCGCGCGCGGGGAGGGAGCGAGGACGGACGGACGGACGGACCGAGCGGCGCGCGGGCGGGGGGAGCCGCCGCCAGCCGGGTGCGCGACAACCTGATCCCGCTCCAACATGGTCGCCGCTCACGCCTCCCATTCCGCGTCCTCCGGCGAGTGGATCGCCTGCCTGGATAAAAGGTATCGGCATCTTCCCAGGAGCGGCTGCGGAGGGATGCCGTGTGTGTGCATGTATATGTATGTGTGCGCGCTGACACCCTCCGCGCTCTCCATCAGATGCTGCCTTACATAAGGAGCGTGCAGGTGGGAAGCAAAACGCCTCGGTGAAGCCAGAGAGGCGTGCAAGGATGAGGGCGGGCTGGAAATACTCAGGGCAGCGGAGGAGACGGGCTGTCCCCACAGGGATTGCTGCTCCCCGCCGGGAAGATGCTGCACGTGTTGGAGGAGGGGGAGCTCGGGGGCGGGCAGGGGGCCTGGGGCTGCCAGCCGGGGACCCGCCGTATCGGCCACGGCAGACCCGCCGCCTCCTGCCCTCGGCCACCCGCGCCTGCCCTCACGGCGCCCCGGCCGCTGCCTCCCCTCGGCTCGGCACACCGCCCCCGCCTCCCGCAGCGGCCGCGCAGCCCCCGCCCGGCTCCGGCTTGGGGCGGCCGGGAAAGGCCGGGCCCCGCTTGTCCCCGCTGCGGCGGCCCGCGGCTGTCCCCCGGGTGCGGCGGGTCCGGTGCGGGCGGGCGGCGGCACCGCCTGGCTGGGAGGCACGGCTGCCTGAGGTGTGCTCAGAGGCGATGTGCGCGCTGCCAGAATTACAGGCAAATTATTATTGAAAAAGAAGTAAAATTGAAAATTCTCTGGAATTCTTTCTCTCGGGTGCTGCAGCCCAAAGTCTCGCAGTGTCGAGTTGCGCGGTGGGCGGTTTGAACGCCCTTTGCTGTATTTGTACCTTTGATTCCTGGATTAGTTCAGAAGTCATTAAATGTCTGAACACTCACTGCGTCTCCTGTGGTCTAGGAATTTAGTTAACAAAAATGTAGACCATAGATGCTCTATGCAGCTCAAAACACAGCTATCAGAGAATTCCCTTATGTGGTGTATGGCTGTTAGCTGAGCATCGTGAGCCAGCTTTTGACAGGTGGTACCATTTGGGGCTGTGCTGTGGAGAGAATCCTTTGTGCACATAAAAGGGACCTTCCTCTTTTCGTAGTTTCTCCCCTTTTCAGGTAACTCCTAGTCTTGTAGGACTGCACTTCTGATTAGGTTTTCCTTAGCAGTCCGGGTAGCCAACCGTAAGTTAATGGAACTTTTGGGCTAGACACTGTAGACACCACAGACACTGATCGCCCTCTGTAACATGTCACTTAAGACTAACCTCTTAGAGGTCAAATAATGTGTATAAATGTTGAAAGCACTTGCAAAGTAAATTCAAACAGAACTGTTGATGGTAATCTAGCCGTCTGAAAACCGGAGTGTGGCCTCTCTGTAAACTGACACTGAGTGGACGTGAGGGAGGGTTTGAGTCCCAGTACTTGCAGATAGATGATCCTGTCATTTCTGTTTTCCTACATGCAATACGCTGTGAGATCCAAATTGTAAACGAAAATTCAGGGCTTAATGAAGTACATAGCCTTGGGGAGTAGGTGATGTATTTAGGAAACATATATGTGGCATTTAATTTAGAAATCTCTCTGTCATAATTAATAAGCTGACCCTTTCTGTAACACAGTTTTCATTAGGGCTAATAAGGTGGAACTTTTCTTCCACTTTGTTATTTGGAATAAGCTAGTAGCACCAAATTGTTGAGTGGAAAGAATCAGTTTCAGGTACCCTTAGGAATTATTCCTTACCCTTTTCCAGAAGGTGGTCTACATGGAGGACAAACTCATAAAATGAAAGATCGTAGGTTTTTTCCTGGTCCCTCTGTGCTCTGCTTTGTGATCATAGGAAGTACACTTCTGCATTTTATTCTGTTTTTCCACCTAAAAATGCAGATAAAACATTTTTAATTAACTTACTTGTATTTCTAAGGTGTATATATTTTCTATATGTAATCTTATCAGTGTACTAATTTGAATTGTTATCAATATCAATTTTAAGCCTTTAAAAAATTGTATAGCATTTTCTATCCTAGATGTGAATTCTGCGAATATGGGATCATTTAATGAGTAAATTCTCTATAGAGTACTATGTGTTTTTAGTAAATAATAGAGTTTTAGTATGTTTAAGTCAATTAATGTGTTTCTAGAAGGAAGACAGTTCTAAAACTGGTATGCTTTAGAATGTTAAGTGAGCCTCAACAAAGACAATTAAAATGTAATATGGATTGTCCAATATAATTATGTGAAAAAAAATTCAAAATGGAAATAGCAAAATACATTGTGTATAGAAATTATGTATTTTGTATTTGTTCTTCAGGTTTTTCCCCAAATCATTTGTCAAAGTGGAACTACTAACGTCTAAAATTAGCACACATATAAAAATGAAGAGCTGCCAAAATGTTACAGGAGAAATGTTATTACTGTGTAATAACTGTTATTACTGTGTAGGGTACTGTGGGCTGGGACTACAGGTGCTTTGCCTGTGCAGCTTCTGTGTGTAGTTACCAGCAAAGTCAAAAATCTACACTTAAAAATCAAATACATGAAACAGTGTTTATATATAAAGTTACAAGTGTAAAGATAAGGAAAATATCAGGACACTGTGATTTATCAATAATATTTTATTTTTGCAGGAGAGAGAGAGAGAGAATCAGCAGTGAGCAAGCATACATCCTGGTTATACCTGGAGATGTAAATAATTTTTCTCATGAGGAAGGAAACCAGTCCTTTTACATTTCACATATTAGTTGCCTTATCACTGATTCCTTAAAGAGTATCCCTCTAATCTTAGCACTTTTCTGTATGTCTGTTCTGCACATAATTAAAAAAGGGTCGCTGATTTATGCATGTGTGTACAGCTAACTTAGGAAGAATGTCTTCTCTATTCCCACGTGTTCTTTCACACCAAAAACTAACCAGGAAATTTCCATGTTGACAGTATCTTTACTGAATGGTAGACAAAGTTTTTTACATAACTATCATTTGTGTAAATCTGATTACAGTTATGAATTCAGTTAATTCTTTTAATTGGATTCAGATGCAAACTTTTAGGGGTATATAGCATGCACAACTGTTAGAGATGCCAGGATTTCATACCTGGCTATAGCATCTTGCGTTTTTCTCTGAATTAAAAGTAACCTTCAGTGCCTTAGCAGACTGGAAGGGCAGATCACAGCGGAAAGCATGTCACTGGCCTGTTGTGCTAAGAATGTTATGATCTTTGCCTAATGACTTATAAATTATTTAAGTAGGAATGGGCTTTTCAAGGACATACTGTACATACTGAGCCTTTATAACCATGTAATCCTTGTTAGTCTTGCATCATCTGTGTTTAAAAAACCCGAAATAATGCATACTGGGTAGTATCTCGGACCTGTTCCTCTCACAGATTTGAATGTAAATTCAGATTGAAGCTACATAACATAACAGCAACATATTTGAATCAGGATTTGGTTTTTTTGTTCCGTGTAACGTATATTTGAGATGCAAGCTTTGTTTGCTTACTAGTAAACAAGAGATCCCTTGTGAGCATACAGATAGGCTAGAATAAAGAATTGATATTCTGAAAGAATTATTGCAGAATAAATAAAGAAAATGCTTGTCATCCTCTCTAACTTTTAATTATGTCAAAGATAATGGGATATAGATTTATAATCAGACAATATTATGAATACAGTTGCATTATGATGCTGTTTTATTTTAAAAAATATTTTTGTGCAATTGGTAAAACTTGCACTGTCTTCTATATAGATTTCTTTCTTGATTTTTATTTGTAACAAATCCATAGGAATATCACCATTTTCATATAGTTTGCATCTGAGCAAAATCATGGACATGCACTGCAGTTCCGGTTGGCTTGTGTGCTTCGTGTTTTCTCTCTGTATAGTGTGTGACTAAGCTGGTATATGCTTGGATCAAGTCTGTGTGGGGATATAGCAGCAGAAGGCACTGCAGTGGATGTGGAAACTCAGAGACAGAGCTGTATAGACACAGCCTGAGTGCTTTCTAGCACTCATGTGAGGGTGCAGTCTTGTGCGAGTGATGAATGACAAATTTATCTTTCTACATCATGCACCTCATTTTCTAGTTCAGTGCAAAGGTGCAGGCTTTGATGAATAATAAAAAACCTTTTCCTTTCTGTGTTTCCTTAGAGAAACCAAAATAATTGTTAAGTTTGTACGTTTGTGCATTTTATCAAATATGTGAATTCAGATTGAATCTTAGTGAGAGCAGGAGTTGTATTTTAAATAAATTCAAGCTGTTTTATCCTTTGCTCTCCTGCTTACACATTTGCAGTATTGGCTTCCATTTGTTACGTGTGATTGCAGTAAGTTACACCCTTGTGCCATGGACAGGTATTAAGAGGAAGAGAAAGCGGTTACTCCAGCATGAATAAACATTGTCATAGCCCACCAGAGCAAGGCAGTATGTTCACATGCTTTTTAGGGCATGAGAGATTCAGATTTAGTTGGTTGTCTTGTGTCGTGGCTGCACAATTGGTATGCTACACGTGCATCTGTAGGTTTTCTCTTTCACCAGATGATACTGGAAACATGTCTAAACTCTTGTTGCCTGAGTTCTTTCTGACATGTTGTTAGGATTTGATCTCTAAAATCCTATACTCTGAGCAGATTAAATTACCTTTATAACAAAACTCCATGTTCCAGCAAAGGAATAAAAAACCAACAAACCAACTAATTGAAATTGTGCCCTCAAAATCAGGTGTTCACCAGATATTTTCCAAATACAAGTATTTTTCTTATCTAGCATGACATCTGTTTTTGTCTGCATTTTACAATTTGCTGTATTTAACAAAACTTATCATTCTAATGATACTTCCTTTGTACTATATTTTCTGCACTGTATTTGGCATGATCAGTTACTATTTCTGCTGCTTTGTCAATATCTGTGTTTCCTGAACTGACTTTCCCTTCCATCTTTGAATTCGTCAGTTGTCAAAATGTGTGCCAACGTAAATCTGTAAAACCCGTTTCATTGTTGCTGTAAATTTTAAATTTTCACTAGCTCTAACAATGCAGATCCTAAATCAGGAAAGGTTCATTTGACATCATGTTATTGGTGAATAGTGGTGGCCAGAGTTTTAATCGAGGGATATCATCACTTGCATATTGCTCAATTACAGATTTCATTTGCAGTGTATCTTAGAGTCTGTCCTCATATTAAAGTGCTTTTAATGTTTATTATGAAGCTACAGTACTGGTTAATGTAATTTCATCTGGATTTACTTCTGTCAAATGGAATTTTAACTGTCCTGAGCTCCAGTTTATGAAATTTGGAGGTTTAATTCAGTAAGATTTAGTCACATCTTGGTTACAAAGTATGCTTAATATTGTAAAGATTCACACAAATGAAAGAACATAATTCTGCATTTTAATTTCTCTTGAATTATTCCAACTTTCTAGACAGCAAATGAAGGTGGACAAGAGTCTATTTCCTACTAGATCTGTATTGTTCAGGTAGTGTATTTTGAACTTGAGATAAGTCTTTATGAATATACTTAGTTAATAAATACATCTTTTGCCATTCCATTATATATACAAATCTAAAAATTGACGTTTTGGAAGGTTACATAATTTGTACATCAGGGTGTATGAAGAAATTAGCACACTTGGTTGCTCTGTTTAACTTACCAATAATTTTTCAGTGTATTGATCAAACTTAGTTAATTGAGTGATATGATAGTGAGGTAGGTAAAGGAGAGTCCCTTGTATTTGCCTTCCTTCAGCCCTCACTAAAGAAGACAGAAATCAACTATAACAAATTCTGTCTGACTGCAGCTGGCAGACAGTCAGTCTGCATTTAACTGGCTGGTCATTGAATATCTGTGTAGATCAGGATTATCTACAGATTTCTTGTGCCTTATGTAGCAGGACCTGAGATAATATCACAGGGATTCTGAGTGCAGGTGACAGTAGTGATTTATTGAAAACTAAGCATGAGCAATTTTATTTGTGTTGCTTTTTTTTCCCCAAACTCCAGAAAGATTTGGATACGTAAGAGTGCTAGGGAACAGTGTTTAAATAAAATTCTATTTCCTGTTTTTCAGATGAAATGAGAGCTGGAATCCCAAAGTTTCTTAAAATGACATTTAATAAAAAAGAGTAGTAATCTGATTATTATTTAAAAGCCTCATCATGAGACTTTTCCTCTGACAAGGGAGAGAGAATCTGCAATGTGAGTGTTGAGAACAGAATTGGTAATTCTACTGTAACAAGTGAGAATTGGCTCTTGGTGGGAGTTAGTTACATTCTGTTGCCATTGAAGTAAACCCTTAGCTGGAAACTACTTGAGATTAGAAGTAACTTCATTTATTGTTAACATTTAAGTGCCTTTTTACAGATGTAAAATGCTTTGATAGATCACTGATACTCCACTCTTAAACTTTCCTTTCTCAAAGAGAAATTAAAGAGCCTTACAGCATTGCCTGGAGGAGAGAGTTCCAACATTGCCCTGCTCTCACTGAGGGAAGATGGTCTATTGGTACTGGTATTTTTCTGCATCCTACAGCGTTGTTTTTCTGTGTTAGAAAAGGACAAAATAAAGTACAGGGAGCATAGAGAGATGATCTGTTTTTAATTGGCCTTTCTTGGTGCTGTCTCCTTGCTCATGTTTCACAGCTGAATATATTTTAAAGTACTGTTAAATGCACTAAATGGTCCATAGTAGTGGTTACTGGTGCTTTCCAGCTCATAGAGTTTGCCTTTGCATCTTTGCATTGATGCTTTGGTTTTAACCTAGCAATGAATTTGTTTTATTTGTCTGTTCTAGTATTTTAGCTGTTTTCTACAAACAGTCTCAACAGTGAAAGAAATAGATCCATCTGCTCATCTTTTGCGGGCTGTTCATTGCTGTCTGAATTGAAATACTGCTGTTTTAAAAAGTTTAAAAGATCAAGGGAAGGAAATTCAGTGCTTTCATTCAGTTAGAGCATGATTCAGGTTTTTGAACACATTTTATGTAAACAAACATTTTAAAATTCTAGAGCTATCTTGGCAAAGAAGGTAAAACTGCATATATTCTGGTTTTTATTTCTCAAATGTCAAACCCACTATGAGACGGAACCTAGAAAAGGCCATATGGTACCAGAAGGTAATAGGTTACAGTTGGATTAACTTTACAAAAGTAAACCAAAAAATCTCCATCTTGTTCCTTTCTTCTAGGCTAACAAGTCTACATTCAAATGCTTAATCTTAAAGCCATCCAAATAGGTTATTTTGTAAAGCTAAATATATGACATGTGAACAGAAATACTTTGCCCAGTTTGTGAATGTGAAGAATTGTAGCAGTTATCCTCTGCCTGTATTTGAACTTTGAGCTTGAGTAGTTTGCATTTAAAAATACAAAAGAGAATTATAGAATGGCTTGGGTTGGAAGGGACCTTAGAGATTGTCTCATTCCAACCCCTCTTGCCGCAGGGATAGCTTCCACTAGACCAGGTTGCTCAGGGCCCTAGACAGCCTGGCAGTGAACACTGCTAGGGATGGAGCATCCATAGTCTCTCTGGGCAAACTGTTTCTCTGTCTCACCACCCTCAGAATTCAAAATTTATTGCTAGTATCTAATTCCAACCTACCCTCTTGTGGTTTAAAACCATTGCCCCTTCACCTGTCACTACATGTCTTGTTCTTCTCCAGCTTTATGTAGGCCCCATTAGGTACTGGAAGTTTCTCTGAAATCTTCTTGGAGCCCTCTCTTCTCTCTCAGCCTGTGTTCACAGGAGAGGAGCTCCAGCTCTCTCATCACCTTCATGCCCCTCTGCTGGACTTGCTCCAGCAGGTTGACATCGTTACTGTGTTGAGGGTTCCAGAGCTCAGTGCAGTGCTCCAGATGGTGTCTCATGAGAACAGAGGAGAAGGGGAGAATTATTTCACTGGACCTGCTGGCCATGCTGCTTTTGGTCCTGCCCGAGATGTGCTTGGCTTTCAGGGCTGCCAGCCCTGCCAGCTCATGTTAACAGCCTTATGAGGATAGGCTTCAGGCAGATTTTCTTTATAATAGCCTTTTACAGGTAGTCAGGCAGACAATGTCAAGAAAGTTGTTTTATCTCTGTAAAATATGCTCCTGAAATCTTCACATCCAAATAAGGAGGGGTAAAATAATATTTAAAGAAAGCCTTATTGACATTATTGAATAGAAATGTGTAACTAAACTAGCTTTGATGCTGTCACTTGTATATGTATGCTGCAGTGTTGTACTGAAGATATTGAAGAAGCAGATGATGTCTTGTGTGAAAACATTTCTGCCGGCTAATCACTTACTATGGTCTGAAGAGACAAATTAGTAATATAAGTAAGAAGGCATTTTGGGGTCAAATAAAGTAGAAAGGCTTGTAGGGTAGTGAAAATAAATTATTCCTGCTTTTTGTTCCTTCTTAGTAATTTATTTGGTAAGCCCTGCTGTGCAACTCTTGAAGTGCCCCCTTGGCTTTGGCTACAGTGAAAAGAAATCTCAGCGCAGTTTGACTTGAAAATTTATTTTAAATTGAGTGAGGTAGTCTAGGGAGGAGTTGCTTCACTGGCATGGAGTCATAGATTTTCTACAAGAAGGGTGGCCTTGCCTTATAAAAGCTTTTACTCTAGCTCATACGTCTTCCAGATGACACCTAAGAATCTTAATTGGTTTATAAATTTGTTCACACTTTTAGGTTAAACTATGGTTCTAATTCAATACATTGGTCTTGAGATTTCAGAAATGGGTACAGGACAGAAGCTTTAGCAGAAAATCCAGTGGTAACTGAAGACTCGCTGGACTGTGTTTTTTGACTTTGTTTGCTTATGGATATGAGACTGTAACTCTGCAGCATCAGCAGTGAATGGATACTTCAGTAGCATCAGCATCAGTGTGACAGAACAGGACAGAAATAGATCTGCACCAGCAGTAGTTTAGCAGGGGAGGGCTAAACTCAGTGAGACTGAACAACAGTGATGATCATAGAGAACTGACTTTAGGTACTCTGGTGAGGTATCTGGAAAAGTCTTTGCAGTGGCTTTTGGAGCCATATTAGGTGTGTAGGGTTATTCCTTGGGATTGACTTTTGCAACCTGTCTTTGTATTCTGGGGAGTGGTTCCTTTGTGGATTGATACTATTGCCTTTTTTAAGTGTGACTACAGTGAAGATAAAGCTTGAATAATTCTCCATCTGCCATTAGTAATACTTTCCTATTAATAGATTGAATCATTAATGTTCTAAGGACTATATTATAACATTAGCTGTTTAAGTATTACAAACTATGATTTACAAAAAACAAGTTTACAGTAAGATAGCTGTGATGAAGAAATAAATTTATATTGTCCTGTCCTGTTTATGTTCTAGGTTAGGCAGCTTGTACTTAGGAAACAAAAAACAAGATTTGGCATAGTAAGTAGATTAATGTTAAGTTAATGATAAATAATGTCAAGTTAATTATAATTACAAGTTACCGTTATGGTAATTTTATTAAAAGATGTGTTGTATAAAGTGGTCAAACTTTCCCAGAGTTTTGTAGGTTTGTGGAAAAACAGTTAATTGATGCCATGGTACATTTTTCTCAGTAAGTAATACTTGGCTTTTGAAACCAGATTAATTGCTATAGATTATAGAAACTTAGTAGAAATGAGTTTGAGTGCTACTTATACCACTGTTATACTGCAGTCTGAAATTTTACACAGGCAGAATTTCATGTGCTTCTAAGGACAAGGGCCACCTCAGCTTGGGATACCTCTTGTTAATTCCTTACACCTTAACACTGAGGACATTTCCCAGGAGCTCTGAAAGAAATCCAAACACATCTTGTTGTCAAACAAGTTGAGTCCTCATTAATTTTTATGAATAATATGAATTCATGATCTTAACCAAACCGCTGAATCTTGAACTGGATGATTTTCTGAGAATGATCTCACCTTTTTGACTTGTTGAGTTTTGCTAGTAGTTAGTGTATTATGGTAGTTAGTGTTTCAAGAGTTAGTGTAGTTTGGGTAGAGATCTTGTATAAGTAGACTGTAACTCTGTTTGCAAGCTGCACCTCCTAATCTTCTTAAAAGGATTTTGACAAGAGAGTTAATGCTTATTAGTACTTGTCAGCTAGTTCACAGTCAAGAAAAAAAGAAATGGGTGAAAATCTTATTTGAAAAATTTCAAAAGAGAGCTATTCTAGCTGATTGTAGTTTGAAGTGGTAAGAGGATGTCACTGTGATGTAGAAGCAACTGCATACACTAGAGAATTATTATTCTCATCTGTAGTTAATAAGGGTAAATGGGAGTATAAATGAGGATAGAGATTTAATCCCTCCTAGACATAATTTAATAAGAAAGATGAGATACAGAGATTCAATGCAAGTAGGATCTGGGTTTCTTCACTGAGACAAAGATTTGGGTTCCTTAAAGTCTTTGATTTCAAAGAGAAATCTTTAAATAATCTTTTTGGAAGGAGTGCGTACACTGTAGGTGTAACAATAAGGTGTATAAAGATACATATTTGTGAACTTAGTCTTCGCTCATTGTAGCTACCTGACGTCTGTTCATCATAAGCTCATCAACTGGTTAAAAGGACGTTTTTGTCAGTAAAATTAACTAGCAACATTTGAGTGAGTGATAGGTCTAATGATTACTAACAGTTGTCTCTCTATCTGTTATGCCTTTATACATGAGTAATTTCTGTGTCTGATCCAGCATGATGTCCTAGGAAAATTCTTTCTTTCTGTCTTTAGTGGTTTGCATTTAGTGTGTTACAGCATTTTTTTTCAAAAGCTTTCAGATATTGTTTGGCTTACCTGCTGATTCATAATGTTTGATAATCAGATTTATGTGTGTTACAGGGCTAATTAGCTTTATTTTCATAAATATGTAGTAATATGCTGAACCTGTGGAACTGCTGGTCTACGTGCTACTTTGTTGCAGTGTGTTCTACAGTTTTATTTTTCTTGAAATCTTGGGTTTTTTTAAAGGTGTTGCTGTCAAAGATTTGAAATATTTTAGACATTTGAATTAAAACTCATGACTGTTACCATTTCTTGTTAAGTTTCTTGCTTGCATATTTAATTTGTCCAACACTAAGAGACAGAAACTTCATGTGAGAGAATATACTTATTAAAGCTGTCCTTCTTCTTTGCAAGTGAGAAGAGGAAGGTTAGTTTATGGTCAGTCAAATGCAGAAAAGAAGCTTGGATGTAGATACTGTTGATATCTAATGCTTTCCGTTTAGCCAGATAGAGAACATCTGTTTTGGGCATGGATTCCACAGACCTCCTTAGTGTTTGGACATCTGGTTTTTCATCTTTTCTTACAAACCTAAAACTATATATCGTTCTAAGCTCTTTAGTATAAGGACTGTATCATCATATATACTTTTACAGTGGTACTGCATCAAGACTTTGGTGCTAAATGGGCTTCTGGACACTGCCTGTGTTGAAATTTTAAGAATCATGCTCAAGTTAATAAAGGGCAGTTGTTAGGAGGTCTTGGAAGGATTTCACTGTGTAGTTGAAAAGTGCATTTTAATTTGTTTATATTATGGTGTGATGTTTAATGCAAACATTGGTAAGTTCAGCACATGCAGGTGGGGATGTTTCTCTGATAAAGTCCTTGAGAATGTTGTCTTTTGTTTTCCTACAGGCCTTTGGAACGTTCTAGTGAGGATGTAGATATAATATTCACACGACTGAAAGAAGTGAAAGCTTTTGAGAAATTTCATCCAAACCTGCTCCAGCAGATATGTCTCTGTGGATATTATGAAAATCTGGAAAAAGGAATCACATGTAAGGCAGCTTCATATGATCATGTATTTTATTTAGATAAAATCATGTATTTTATATAAGATCATGTATTTTATGTAGATAAACTTGGGGGTTAGGCTGAGATTGTCTTTAGGAGACTGATGAGAACAGAATCAGTGGAAGATTTACAGTCACAGTCATGGGGCAAGGCAGGACTAAAGTGCTGCTTGCTCTACAAATGCAGTGTGTAATGGATCTATGGTAACGGCATACAGTTGGAGGTAAGACTCTACCACTGTTCTGTTGAAAGATTATGAGCCATCATTGGACTTAAGCCTTATTCTTCCCCTGCAAATGTGTTATTGATCGCTTTTGCTGGTGCTTTGTGCTGTCAGGGGCAAAGGTGTCAGCAAGGCATATCACTGATAGCGTGTGGTTTCCAGGCACCCTGGCTGGCACAAGCCAGACTTGCAGAGCTGCAAACTGCTGCAGGGTGCAACAGCTCCGTGCCTGCTCTGGCAGCCCATGGGCCAGATGCAGGTGGACACCTGTGCTTGGTCTGTGAAGCTGAGATGGAAACAAGTGGTAGCTCTGTGATGGGCATGCATAGCAGGGGAATAGCTGATGAAAATCTGTGGTATTAGTAAAGTCTCAGAAACACCTCAGGTAAGTCTGGCATGCAGCACTGGGGTTTGCTTAGGGTAGCAGGGATTTTGATACTCTGTAATCACACAGTTGGAATGCCTGGACATCAAAGTCAGTTGATGTTCAGCCGAAACTCTTACTGAATTCAGTGGTAGCTGTGTCTGCGCTGGAAGACTGTGAATTTCAAAGGGACATTGTTCAGCAAACCTTTTTCTTTGTTTGTTTTGTTTCTTTGGTTGGTTAATTAACTAAGAGAACAGTAGAACAGAAGCAAACTGGGGAGAAAAATGAAGCAGTTCTATGTGCTTTCACTGTTTCCATAGTGTATCGACTGGTTTACTAAAATTTGTTCTTTCCAGTGTAATTGGAAATATTACTGTAATAGTAAACAAGTAATCTCATATGACAAATTGTGTAGTGCCAGCACTGACTGCAGTATTGCAGTAATATGGAGGGAAAATGTTTATTACTGTTGCTAAACTTAAAGTGATAACTCTTATTTACAAGATTTCATCTTTCCAGTGTTCCGCCAGGGTGATATTGGGACGAATTGGTATGCTGTCCTGACAGGATCCCTGGATGTGAAGGTGTCTGATACAAGCAACCACCAGGTAAAATAGATTTTTCATTGCAACCATCTAGTCAGTGCTACAAAGAAAGAATATAATTTATGGTGAGGTAGATAATGACTCATTCTGTATAGATATTTTGTCATATCACAAGGATGTATAAGTTACTCTGAATCTCTTTTAAGTCTCAGTTGTCCTTAGTCTAAGGAAGGCAAATCATGCCAGTGATTTCAAGAAACTGAAATGTAATGCTCTGGAAATGGTCAACATTTTAATGTGAAACAAGACTCCTCTGTCTAGTAGTGCCATTGAAATTGTGCTAAAGATTGGAGAGTTATTAATTGATTCCCTAGAAATATTTTAATTCAGTTCTTATTCAGGAAGTTCAAAGCAAACCCACTAACAGTGCAGTATAATAACAGCATAATGCAGTCTCCACTGCATTATGGGGAAGTATTGTAGTAATAGCAGACTATTGGAACTACTGCAATGTTGGACAAGAAGCCTATAGGTAATACCTATTCAGTGTTAAAAAATGGGAAAACAAATAAAATTCTCCCAAAATTTAAAGTGGTTTCTTAGTACCTTGGTGCTCCTAGATTTATAAAATGTTGAGTAAATAAAAATCCATAAGGATGAGATACTTCTCCTGGAGTCTCCCATCCACATTATCTAATGGCGTGCTGACAAGTCATGCACTTGGTGCTGTGAGCTTGGTCTTCTGGGATGGCATCCTGTCCATTCCCTGCTCCCATATTTGAGATTGGTGATTGTCCCATGATGGTAACTCAGCATGGGGTTGTGCCTCTGGTAAGGGACTTGTACCTTTACATAAATAGTATAGCTACCCAGGACCTGATAGAGACCACTACCCTTTTTCCCCACCTGGATTGAACATAGCATGTGTAGGGGATGGTGGTGGTGTATTCTTTGCCCAAAATTTGGCTGATTGAGGAAAGTTTTTTGCTTGTAGCAGAATCTGGATTTTTTTTCACTTTGTTGAACATTGCATCCCCATTGAAATTGGGTCAGAATGCAAGTCAAGGCAGTGTGTGAGTACTGGGTCTTTCTGCTTCCTGCAGTGGAACGATAGATGCAAAAGGAACTTCTTTCATATTATTTTTAGCAACCTCTTCACTGTACTAAGTAGAGATTGATTGAGAGTATAATTAGCTTAATTTGAGCAATTCTTGGCATGGCCTGGTTGTCATTGGTATTGTCACAATTTGGAACAGTACTGGGCTCTTATGAGACCCTTTTCTGTGTAGGTCTAAAGCAATCAGGATTTTCCGGTGTTTGCCAAAAGATGGCACTACACTGTTGTGAAGAATCAATGCTCTTTACTCAGAAATTAATACATCTGCACAATCTGGATGTTAAATTAAGAATCTCTTTGGAGTGTTGATTTGTTCTGTTAGATGGAGTATGGAACACTAGTTTCTTAATGAATATAATGTAAATATGTTTTTTCTGCTTGTTCAGGTTAACTTCATTTTCCTACCAGTAGGAAGCTGTTGAACTAAAATTCATGCAATTCTAGTTCTAGAAATTATGTTCGGCAGTTATTTCTTACCTCACATTTCCGTCTCTCACAAACAACAAACTGAATTCTTACCATTGGCTAGCTGCCATAGAATACAGCCTCAGTGCCAAAAAGATGGCAACCCATGCATTTACCATTCCAGTCTGGATAATTTTGATGTTTGGGGACTCCTAAATAGTATTTAAGTCCAACGATTTCTCTGGTTTTGCTCCAGCTTGGTGTTTATACCATGTCCCTCCTTATCCGTTCTTGGTCTCCTTCTCATCTCCTGCGTGTAGCTCTTGGATGTGGTTTCAGTCTTGTCTGTACTTTCTTGTTGGCATGCTATTGGTCATTCTTGAAGTACTTGCCAGCACTCGCTGCCTGCTGTGCTCACTACAAACCCAGATGATGGAGGCAATATGGTTATACTGCTTTTGGGGCAGCCCTGGCATGCTCAGTTGACAGCATTGTGGTCCCAGCTGGGAACGGATGAGCAGCGCTTAAGATGTAGGGATGCTTGAAGCACATTTTCCGATCACATCACCCAGGAGAGAAGGGCTCCTTTGCACAGTCATAATAATGACTGATTGCTCTGCTGTTACTATTATGCCATAAATGGCACTAATGCCAATGAGAAACTTCCAGCAGAGCAGGAGAGAGAGAGGTGTTTACCTAAGTTTAGAAATTTATAGACTCATGTAAAAGTACAGGATTATTCCATCTTTCCTAGTAGGAGAGAGGCTAACTTGGTCTTTAGGTTCCTTTAGACATGACTAATTGATTGGTACACTGTTTAATACTATAGATAAACAGGAGGTTGTATTAGATGACGTCCTGAGTTTTCTTGCAGCTTGAATTATCCTACGCTTACATAATGGTGCCTACAGTGTTAATGTATATATGGAAAGTCAGTTCTCTTGATCAAAAATATACAAGTCCCACTTTAGCTAGGTGTTTATCTGTCTACTTGGGAAACTTAAATTTCACCAAGCCTAGGGATTAATGCGTTGTGTAACAGCTACCAAGTGCGACCTCTCTGTGCAGTCACCTTTGGTGATTGGTAGCTTTCTCCCATTAGAAGTGCAGTAAGTTACTGTGCACTTGGTCCCTACTAAAAATGTCTTAATAGCCTTTGTTCCTACAGAGACATGTAGGAACATGTCTTGCACTAGAAATGAAATCTTAGTGTACTAATGGATCAGGAACTCAGGGTAGCTAGTAAGGTTTTTATTCATACAAAATCTTGCTGCGCAGCAGCTTACTAATGTAGATGTCTGTGGTTTGTCTCAGAAAATATTAGTAATACTGATTAGGACCAAGTTGAGAATTCATACAAACAGAAATATTGATAACAGCTATTATTTGATATTATAATTGAAGGAACTGTTACATCTATTGTTTTTAGGGCTTTAATACAGACGCGCAGATATTTAGGATCTCATAAAGCCTTGTTTTCATACTGTTTTGGAAAAATCCTTTCTGATTGCAAAGCTGCGTTCTGTCACGAGAGGGCAGTGTTAGAACACAAAGCAAACCTCTGTGCAGGCAGTGCTCGGCGCTGAAATGGATGCTCTGAAAATTGTATTCGACTGTTTAATACACACCTGTTTTAAAGAGTTTGGCCAGAGAAAAATTCGCTGATAATGTTCGTTTTGTTCCACCGAGATGGTAAATGTGCTGGTCATTTCATTTGCCATTGGAATGGCTGCAGAGGTTTGACAGGATTTCTCATCTGGTTCTCATCCTGAGTGGAGTCTGCTGTCTGTGCAAACTATTTATGGATTTTTCTGGGTATTCAACAGTCAAAAAGAGACCGAAGAGGACTTTTTATAAGGTGAAAACATCTCACTGTGAATTCCAGAGGTAACTGTAATGAACTGTTTTGGTCTTGCTTCAACTTGTTTGTAGCAAATACTCTGATAAATACTGTATTTAAAAGTCATAGAAAAACATAGTTAAGTTACCTTCAAAATAAACAGAAAATGCAGCTTCTGTAGAATATATGAGAAAGAGGTCTTTACCCACAGTTTTGATCAGATTTTGAATTTAATTTTTATTTAGCACTGTTGCGTACTCAGTGTTAGGAATAGTAACTTCTAGTAATAGAAGTTTCTCTTAGAAATATTCATGGTTTGGTGGTGTCTTAAAAAACACCGCTGACTACCTTATGTATGTTTTATTTTTGAACTGTGTTTTGAAGGTGAACAGTCTTAAGGATGGCTTTTGGCAATGTCTCAGAATAAAGCTGGGAATAAATGCATTATGACAAAACCATCAGTGTTACACTATTGTCAAATTCTGCAACACTGTGATTTTCTTTATTAGATTTGGAGCCTTTTACACCAAAGATTCCTCCAATAAACTAAAGGAATGAAGAGAAGAAAGACAAAGACCAAATACCAATTTTATCTGCAGTTTTGCTGTATTTTACCAGCTGAATCATAGTGTGTGCCAGGGCCTATTGCCAGTTTATCTTGCCTGTGTTGTGGTGGATTTTTTTAAGCAGATCAGTTTTTAAAAAGAGACCAAACTGAACATAGGGCATTGACTTAACAAACAATTAGCCTTTTTTAGAAAAGCTTTAAAGGAGGAGCTGTGAGTACTTGGATGGTACAGCAGTGTCAACTGTAAAAAGATCCAGAGGGCTGGGGATAAAAAGCCAAATAAGTTAGTGGAGCTGCTCAGAAGAATGACTGTGAAGAAAGAGGTTCAGATATTCATGTAAGAAATGGAAGAATTTCCCAGCTCTTTGAAACTGAGTACAAAGGAGGTATGTGATAAGATGAAGTGGCCTCAAGGAAAGGGATTTAAACAGGGTAGTCCTTGCAATACTGCTTTCAGCATGTAAATGCCATTATGTGTTTTGGGAGATAACCTACATGAAGTTGTGACATAGGTTTGTACTGTAGTTAGCAGCATAAATATGCCTAAGCCAGCTTTAAATTATTTAGTTGGAGCACTGCTATACCCACTGTAACACAGAGAGTGGCTGAACTAATGTACTAAGCTGAGAAGCACAGTGTGTTGGCTCATGCTGAGGCCACAGTGTTGTGGTTGTGCTAATTTTGGTTTTGAACTAAGCTGATTGGAAGTTAATATAGAAAAATCGTTTCACTTCTCTCTGCCAGGTGATGTAGAAAGCATCCAAGATACTGCAGGTAGCTTTTACAAGATCAGATAGAAAGGTATGGAAATAATGAATGTGGTATTACAGTACAGTTAATCTGAACCATATATATTTTAATTAGGTACTAGAAGAGAAGCTGCTCACAGTTTTTGTAGAAGCATAATGCCTTCTTTAAGCAAATAATCTCGTATTGTGTAAAGAGGTGGCCTAACGTGTTTGCAAACTGCAATTTTAGTGTGTTCAGAAGATATTTCTGTGTTATTGTTAGAAATAGTTTGATAAAGATTTCTTGTCTGAGTGGCTGAAACACTCAAGTGAAGGTAATGGAAGAGAAAAATCACTTCATAGTTTACTTTCATGTATATCCTCAGTTTCTCTGTTATAAAAAGAAATTTTTGCTGAGGACAAGCAACTATGCCAAAATAATAAGCAAACTCCCCAAAATGCCAGCTTTTGCACAACTCCAGTTAAACATAGAGATAGTGTGATGTCCTAAAGAGCCACAGATGCAGAGGTGAGATAAAGATGCAAGGTGTAGGAAAATGATGAAATAAAAAACAATCTAGCTACATCAGCTCCCTTATAAACACAAAATGTTGAACAAACTAAAATTTCAAAGAAGCATCCCCAGTCCCTTTGAGCCTAGCACTAGTTTTTCCCTGTTTTCTTCATTTCTCTTTCTGACACCATAATTTCTTTTACACACAGCACAAAAATTCTGTTTGCCATGTTGAGAAACAGAAGGGGTCACAAGTCAAGGAGATGGATATGGGATCTGCCTTGAGATGGTGGGGAAGGGAATAAAGCAGAGCCTTGTTTCTGAATCTTAGCCAGTCCATAAAAAGGTCTTTCAAATTTAATAATGTTTTAGATTGATGAGGGGGTGAGGGAAACGTTTAAGAATGCTTTCCCTGCATGTGTTTCATAGCAGTAAGAGTCAGTGAAACTGAACACACAGCCTCTGATTTGAATGCTACTGTTTTATAGTGTATACAGAGGAGAGATAGCAATGGAAGCAATCTCATCTTTCTAAGTCTCTAATACTGCCTTTTAAATAGCTGTGTGAATGTTAGCTGGTTAGCAGCCCCTAGAACCCCCTGCTGCTTCTGGGATTGCAGAGGGGAAGAGCAAACTGAGTTTTGAGCTGCCAGCAATCCTCCTGAAGTCTTCACTGAGCAGCGGGAGACTGTTGCCTGTAAGGTTAACAGGTGTAATAGGAAACACAGCTGGTTCCCCAGGAGGCTGGAGATGTATAAACAAGGCGTAGCGGGGAAATGGGGCTCTGAAGCCTCCAAGAAGCCATATAGGTCTGCGCCCCAGCTGGCTGTGAAACTGCATCTCTGTGGAGACCTGTGATGGCTGGGGAAAAAATCTGAAAGAACTTGATGGAAGCCTGGACTTTCCTTTAATGAATGCAGACAGGACCATTCCAGCTTCTTGACCTAACACCCCACAGTGTTAATTTATTTCTTAAACTTAACAACTGCCTCATCAGGAGTTAACTTATAATGTAATTTCTTAACCAAGACTCATCATATTTTCTTTTCATGTCTGTTCTGTCATCAAAGATTATTCTTGGGGTTGTAAACAGTCGGAGAAGGTGAAATGTTTAAAATGAGTTTTATTTTCTGAAGGGAGGGGAGGGAGTGAGAAAGAAGTTAGATATAAACAATGTTTATGATCCACCTACAGGAAAAGTTTCTTTTATGTCAGGCTGTTCAGTTGTCCTGTCCTGAACTGACCTCTTTTATCTGAACTTTCTGAATAGGATTGAGAATAATGTATTGGGTATCTGGAGATCAAATTTTATATGAGCAGTGGGCACATTTTCTTTGTAGTTCCTTTGAACACCATTGTGAGTATTGTAACATGCATAGAGTGTTTCAGCTCTGACATGTAAGCTTGGGAAGGTAGGTTTCAGTGTATAAACTTTATTATAGTATGTTTGTATAGACTTCTGTTTAGGTGCTTAGGTGTTCATTGCCAAATATTCTTTCTTTTAAAGAAAATCTTTTCTTACTTTCCTTCCATGAAAATTTATTTCTGACATTCGGCAAATTTTTCCTAGATCTTCTCTGAGACATAATTGATTTTGTTTTCCTGAACACACAATTTTATATGGTAACATCTGTGTAAGAGCAATTTGCTATGGTTCAGGGAACTGGACTATTATGGGCTTTTGTCTTTGTATTGCAATTACAAAGCTACTAACTTTATCTTAATAACATTTGCCTGTTATGACTTACTAGATGTATGAAAGGAAAGCAGTGAAATTCTAAAAACAGAAAATGCTGCTGAAGCAGACTCATGCATCTCTCCTGGATCATCAGCCACAATGATAACAAACATTTCTGCTTTGATTTTTGCAGATGTTGCATGAATCCTATATTTTAGAATTACACTATACTTCTCATGTTGTATCATGTAAAGTTAGCATGTGGTTTTATGTGTTTATGTGTAATTGTCTGCGTGCATATGTGATTTCCTTTAAGTACAATTTGTATGATGTTAAATTTTCTAAGCTGTCGCTAGTATTTAAAATTAGTATTTTAAATAACAGTCAGTCAGATAAGGCCCATCAGAAAAAACATGTGAGTGTTCGGCTTCAAGCCTGTGATGAGGAGCAAAGCAACTTGTGAGCTGAAAATAGAACGTTTATCTAAAGATCTTCTTTCAGCAAGTTGTTTAATGGCTACTTTTTTCTCTGTAATAGCTCATAATTTTTATTGGAACTACTACGGAGGAGTTCCTGGCCAAAGGAGATTCATTTACACATCATTTAGACTGGCATGTGCTCATATAGACTCCTTTGAAGTGGACTTTGCTGCTTGTTTGGGACCTTCTTATTGCTCTGTACATGGATACAATTTTTCCAGGTTGTTTGAATTTTAATAGTTTTCTTGAAATCCCTGATTTATGTGAAAAATTTTTTTTTTTGGTCTGGTAGTTGATTTGCAAACATTCATTACCAATTGAAAGATTTGCTGGCATTTTCAACAGAAGGGCCAAGAGTTGGTTCACTGTACAAGTGCTTTGCTTGTACAATAGAAAAATGCAACATAAATCAAGAAGATATTATAATTGAAAGTTATATTTGCATAACAGAAAACATAACAGGTGAATTTCTTTTTCTGGTGAGGGTAGCCTGTGTAGGATAGAAGTTCATATTCCAAGACTGCATTTCTGATTCTAGTTACTTTCTCATCGCCCCTGAGATTTCTGAAGATCTCATCATCACAGCAGTGTTTAGAGATAGATAAACAGAGATTATAGTTTTTTATAAAGGTGAAAGTGATTCTTGTGTTTTCAGCTTTGCATTCAGAAATGTCTAATTCAACTGATGATCACAGAAAACAGAAGTCCCACTTGTTTCCACATTAAAGCTTCTCATGTTGTTTACCAGCATATTGATTTTCTTGTTGACACTTAAATTAATTTTCCTTTTAAGCAGATTGCTGAAGAATCTCAAGGCAGTGCTGTTATGAAATACGACATAAAGACTCTCAAAAAACCCTGAAATATTTATTGTGTCCTTTTTTTTCTTTTTTTTTGGAATCAAAGGATGCTGTGACAATATGCACTCTTGGAATAGGAACTGCTTTTGGAGAATCCATTCTGGATAACACTCCTCGCCATGCTACCATTGTTACCAGGGAAAATAGTGAGCTCCTTCGAATTGAGCAGAAGGACTTCAAAGCACTTTGGGAGGTAAGTTCAAATTTATTTGCAGTTAATGCAGAAAAAAATGACTTGACCTTGAAAATATTTGTAATATAGTATGGAGACATTTATACCATAAGCAAAGTATAATCTTTCTTAATTAGTTTGGAAAAAAAGGTAGTGCATTTACTTCTCTTTAGTGCTTCATATTATGTATGATTACATACTCCTGTGTTTTTTTCTTGTGGGCCTCTTGTAATGAAATAGCATAGGTGAAATTTCTGGTAGAATTTATTTGTATACTGCAGGTGTTGCTCTCTTAGCCTTGCTTTTATTGCCTGTATTTATGAGGAGAGTCTCTTCTTCTTATACTCTGAAATTTTAAATTATTCTCCTTTACCCCTGTCTCATCACCAGCTGTAAGGGGTTTAGAATTTGTGGATGGATCAAGATCACTTAAAAATTACTTACTGATTACATGTGAATTCCCTTAAAACTTTCCTTTGTGGAGAACATACTGCTGAGGTTCTTCATTATCTAGTCTGTGTACTTTTGTATCCATTCAGACACTTCATTAACATGTTGGTGCAGAAGGTTACTGAACTTTGCATTTTTGCAAGCATTACATTTGGTTCAGAAAGTGTTGTGGGAACTGGAAGGTATCCTGTTGGCCTGGCCTACACTATTGCCAATTTGTACTGCCAGCTTGTTTGAAATGGTGACTGTACAAGTGTAGATATTGTGCAGAGCTGCCAGATGGTTTGACAGTGTCCTAAAGTTGCAAATCTAGGGACACTAACTGTATTTAAGAAATAGGTTCTGGTTCTAACATTTTAGTTCAGCTTCTAACTGTAGACAGATGGATTTTTTTTTAACTCTCTTTTCCTGAAAAAGAGCAGTATTATACTCCAAGTCATTATCCTAAAGCAATTCTAAAGTCAGTATCAGAAAAAAGTCAAACACACAAGTATCTACACTGATGGAGAGAAAACGGCACTTTCATCACCTGCCTACAAATATGTTACCTTGAGCATAGTTAGTGGTGCAGAATGGCCAAGGCATGAAGGACCACTGTGTGAATGAGACATGCATTCCACTGAATGCCCTGACAATATCAGATATCATTCTTTGAATTGCATTGCCAGGATTTGTGCTGTCTTTTGGCGAGTTCTACAGCTAAATTAAAATGCTACTGAAGTTTTGTGGCAAATTTGAAGAATTGGACAAGGGCAGTAATTTTTTGCAGTTCACAATTTTTTTTCACTACAGCAGCTGCATTGTAGTTTTAGGCCTTGGCATGGAAAGATTAAATATGCCAGTGGTCTCATCTGTTTTAACATATGCAGCACTTGCCAGTAGTCAGAAATTTGATAATGTAGATAGTGCTTTACAAGATAATGATGGGGAGAATAAATCCAATTTTAGGTTTTCTGGTAACATTTTTTTAAAAATTCACTTTTAATTGGCATAAACGAAAGCGTTTCTCCCATGCATATGAATTTCCTGCTAAGCATTCAGAGATTGTTGTTCTCTTATCAGGATTATTTGGGGCATGGAAGTTCCCTTTTTAAAATTTTTCAGTCTTATATTTAAAGCTGTTTTAAAACAAAAATTTCAACATTATTTGCTCTTTAATCACCAATTCAGTTTTGTTTCTAGGACTTTTGATGATTTTGCTGAGTTTTTTGATGATAGATGCTTTTGGGGAAGGTGGTGTGTTTTAGAAGTACTGGAGTGATCATAGGCAGCTGTAGCACACACCTTGTGTGTTGCAGCTTTTATGAAATTGGGAAGTGGAACACATCACAAATACTGCAGGTGTCAGTCATAGACCGCAGTTTAGATCATGGGGCTTCTTTGCCTCTTGTGCCATTTTCCAGTAAACTTCTTACATATTTTTGTGTGCTTCCTTTCAAAGAGGTTATCCCTGTGCTCTCAGTGAGTGGAAAATTATTCAGTGAAATACAGTTTTGCTGGTTGGTCTCGGATATAATAAAGTTGTCCATATTTCCAAGGTAATATTTATTTCCTTGCAAGCTGCTAATCCCGGAGTCTGCATAAACTGAAGCTGATATGTGATCAACAGAGAACGTTTAAAATAGATGGAAAATTATGTGAGAAAGTTTCCCCAAAATACACTAGCAATAGCAGCAGTACTCTATTGTTATTAATATTATTGTTATCTGAAGAAAAGTAAATACTTTCCTAAAGGGAGACTTTTTATATTTTGGATGCTGCATTGTTCTTTCTGGCTTATCTTAAGGTTCATATATCTTAGCTGTGACAAAGTCTGTATGAGGAGACTGTTACTGGTTTGTGTCATTCAGATTTTAATTGTGTTTAATGAAAACCCACACAAAGACAAGAGTGGGTCACAGGTATTTAATACATATGGTACCATGGAAAAATGGAGAAAGGCAACAATGTAAGTTCATTACAGTCCAGATATTATAAAAGCTAAAATCTACTTTGTTCAAATTTCAACTCTTTACATAATGAGAATTTAATTCATGATAGAAGTAGTTTATCTAGGAAAAAAAAATTGAATAATTCTAAAATAATGTAATACTGTAGTATAAAAACAACCTAAATAAATTATAGGGTTAGTATTATTAAAATGGGTTACTGATTTTATGTATGTAAAATTTTTATGATTAGTAACAGAAGTTCAAAAATAAAATATATGTTATTTTTTCATTAGTTTGTTTTTCCCCAAGAAATTAATTTTTGGAGAAATTTACTTTATTTCCTAGTTTTGAGGGAAAGAAAGAAATTAAAACTCTGTTAACCAAGTAGGGATTTTTGGCTTACAGAGGAAAGAAAATCCAATACTGCAATTTTAAATACTTTTTCTTATTTTTAGATTGTGAATGTAATCTTGGAAAATGAACCAACAGAAATTGATTCAGTGTTGGCTTCAATTTGCTGTGCAACTAATCTGAAATGCTAGGACTAAAAGCTATGAAGTAGCCTTCTTAACACTAAAAATTTTGTAGTACTGAAGGCTACTGATGAAGTTCACATTTGAAACAAATATTTTTATACTTCAAATCTATGCAGTTCTTTGAAAGACAAATACATATCCATTATGCTGCTTATGAGACTTTTAATATAGATCTTAAAGCTAGATTTTGAGAGAATGATTATCTATTTTAATTATTTCTAAGTTTAGAAAGAATTTTCAGAATCTCTGAAACTTCATATTGTGAATTTGCTGACTTTTCTGAATTTTGTTTAAATTGAAAAGTTACTTATCCTGTACTGGCTGTGTGGCTTTAAGAAGCAGTCATATTGGTAGAATGATTCCCAGATTAGATGTGTTTATTGATGTGTTTAATGCACAATATACAGCACAGGTACTAATTTCTATGAGTACTATTGTAGTTGGGTCTATACCTGAAAGAAAGTGATAGCTAGTACTAAACTGACTTCTTTCTTTGTTTTTCAGTCTTAGCCTGTCAATTTTATCAATTGAAATATGCTTTGAGGAAAAGATAGGCTATTCTTTATCAAAAATACAGTAAGATACCTTCTGTCATACATGCAGCCCCATATTCAGTCAGCCCTCTAAGTACAGAAAGATTTTCTGTGACCTCCATTTCTATCAGTCAGGGGATGCTGGTAAAAAGGATGCTAGTCAAAACAAATGACACTGTCCTGATAACAACAATTACCAGCTAAAATGGGCCAGTCTTTTCTGTAATGACTGTGTCTGCTGAAGTAGCATCCTGTTGGGGAACATCTGTTGATCTTCTCTGCTTACTCATCCTTGGGGACTCATTGTCTATCAGCACTGTTATAGTGGATTAAAGATGATGAAATCTCAGATTGAATTCTCACACTGTTCCCTGATGAAGAGCTTACAGGTTATGGGAATCACTGGTGATCCCACTGGTGCAACGACTGTCCCTGGCTTTGGTATCTGAAGAGCACTAACAAACATGAAAAAAAGTAACTCATTATTGTTACAATACTGTAGACTTCCAAGATACTCTATGAATCTGTAGGGAAAAGTACTGTTTGTGTTGATGAGGGCTTGCTTTCCTTCCTTAGCATGTATAAGTGATTGTGGTGCTGGCTACCTTGCCCAAAAAAACTACTTCAAAGCACAAAGGAAAATACATCCAAAAATAAACATGAAAGCAGAAGAAGCACATGAGGAGCTCTGGTCACGCACATCCTGTTGGGTCACTACCTTGCTCCACCCCTAATAACTGGATTCTTTTAAACAGGAGGGAAATGAATGCATTTGAGCAGCGTGATCATTACCAAAGTTCTCCATAGTTCATCCTCGAGCTTTGTCCTTTCGCGCAGTTGCAAACTGATTTAAACCCAGACAGGAAGGGAGTGAATCTGCTGAGAGGTGACTTATTTTTAGAGGTCTTTCCTACCACAGTGTATTACTCAGCCTTCCTTGGATAACATGCAAATAACCAATTTCCTTTCGTGTTGAATAAGACTGTGTTAGAAGTTACTGAACATGCCTTGAGAAACACTTGAGTAAATGAAGAGCAGCTATTACTTCGTTATGCAGTGACTTTGGAGAGAGGGAGACTTGGCCCCTGTAAGGTCGGAATGATTTTTTTTTTTTTTAAATTCCTAGTCAGCAGCACTTATGCATCTTGTAAACTGCTAAACCGTAGTGTAACTTGCTTCCTGCTTTTGCCCATCTGCTCTTAATTCAGTAGCCCTCAGCAGACTGAACTGCTCTGTAATGATAGCTTTGGGAGAAGCCATTTTTAAACTCTGTTTTCTGAGCGCTGTGAGCGCTAGCTTTTAATGAGCTAGTTTAAAACCAGATCTGTCAGAATAGAATTTTTAGGCACTATTTCACTGGAATGCCATGTAGGAAGTACATGTATGAAAGGGGATGCTGGAGCACTGTGCTGTGGGGTTTCTGAATAAGGCTTAAGTTAATCAGAATTTGGACCACAGCTCTCTGTATATTTGGATGGAATATCAGTTTGTCGCTTTGAGGTATATCTAATCACACCTCTCATATCAAGGTATAATATTATTTTATGCTTCATTTTATGTCCTGTGATTATGGCAGTAGGCATTATGAAGGCACTGTAAAAATACATTAATGAAAATAAATATGGAAGGATTTTTATTTGTTTTTATCCATTTGGTTGCATTGTAAGTGCATGGTTTATCAAAGGGTGTTACTGCATCTCGTGTGGTGTTTTGCAGTGAATTCAGTAGGCAACATTTCAGAGAGGCAGCCTTTTCCTTGCCTTAGGCTGTTGGAGAATACACATTGCATTGTTACATGAGAATGTTCTTGCTTCTTTCTCTAGTAGGCTTCTGAACACTTTGGCGTGCTTAAGGAGTATTAGGAATCTCACATAAATGTCAGTACTTTCTAATGTACCTTTTTACCAATGAGTATTCCATACCAGAAATTCTTTCCAGTTCATTTGGGTGAGAGATTAAATTTGATCTGAGAAATGAAATATTGGAAGGGGGGAATTAAAGAAAAAATCAGATTAATGTCCAGCCCCTAAACTATCACCTTGATTTATAGTGTACCATTCTGCCCGTTTATTGCCCAGTAATCAATTTCAGAAGTCTCTGCCCTGATTTACTGATTTCCCATAGGCAAACATAGTAGAGGTATAAAACTACAGTTAATAAAATACAGAATATTTAGCTTTGCAGGATGGGTGATCATGTGATTTAAAATAGTGAAGGTGCTTGGAGACCCACAAAAGTATAAAAAGGTGGTCATGGAACACTCGGCTGTCTTTACCCGCTTGATGGCACTCTCTCCATTGACTGCTCAAATGATTCCTTGATGATTTGTCTCTCTAATGGGATTTTATTTGAGAAATGTAAAAGTGATCAAATTGTGGTAGCCTGCATTTTCAATGTACCTGGAATAGTGTCTTCACCAATGACCCAAATAGCCATCTTGTCAGAATAAGGAAGAATTACTACGTGTTATCAGATACAGAATGCAACACAGAAGAGAGACTTGGAAGTGATGCATGGAGAGGCTACCTAGAACAGAGGCTAGACAGAGTTAAAGGATAGAGGTAGGTATTTACTGAAAGGCCTTCAAAGGGTACACCTTGGGCAGTGCAGGAGTCTTGAAGTGGCTATACCCAAAGTGGACGACCACCACAGGTTTTTTTGACAGATATAAGTTTGGTCTATTTGCATATCAGAGGTTAATTGTCCAATTACAGCTTCTGGTAATGGAGTCATGTTCCCCTAATTTGCCCCCTGCTTCACTATTTTTTACATTTTTTTGGTGCCTGAGAAAGTGAGGTGTCTTTGACTTTCAGGCCTAGAGAAAAATAGTTTTGTCTGAATAAAATGGGAGACCAGTGGCGGACAGTCTGTGGAATTTTAGAGTAATACACTAAAGCAGTATACTGATCTGAAAAATATAAAAGCTAAAACTTAAGGCACCAGAAGGACCCAAGTGTGTGAAATCTGTTGGCTTATGTTGTCTGCAAATCTCAGCTGATGACAAATACAAATTTTTATGCAGACACAGAGCTAGTGTGAGAGACACTGAAAAATGAAGTGATGATAGGCAAGATTTTTTTTCCCATAGGAACACATGGAAGGAGGAATATAAAAAAATCCCTGTGCCCATATTTAGAATATGACAGTAAACACAGAATTGGCTAGATGTGAGCAAAGCTGTGAAAATAGCTAATATCCCACCTTCATACCTTGTGTTAATACTGGGAAAGCAGGGAAAGATTCCAGAATTGTTATATCAAGAAAAAGTGCCAGATAGTGCTCCCGGTTTTCCTGGTATGAATTGAACATATTTCAAGTGAATACAACACAACTGATGTAATACCCAAGATTAGCAGATTCTGACCTTTAGTACTGCTGTTACATTGGTTTTGATCATCTTCATGATATGCTTTTAGTTTTTCTTCCTCTTGTTCTGCTTTGTCAGACATTTCTAATTTTAACGAGTGATGCTTTGTCTAGTAGAGCAGATTTAAATGAGCATGACACAGCATTTAACCCTTGGTAGCCAAAATACATCAGCCATGTTTGTTAGCATACCATCAAAATGACTGCTGCTTTCATTTGGTTGTATTAATCACTTCCTATTTTAAGAATAGATGCACATTTTGTGAACGCTATTTATGACAGTCTGTCTTGTGAGGTAACCTTCATGGCCACTGGCAGTGAAAAAACTTGCCTAGGAGCAAGATTTTTCACTTCAGTAATGCAGCATTTCTCTTGGTGTGATAGGTACTGATGAAAGTGTACAAGTGTTTTGGTAGAGTCTTGCTGTGATAAATCCTTTGCTTAATAATGGCATTGTGACTGAAAAATTCATAATCAATGATCGTCTGCTCTGTTTCAAATTATTTACTGTGCCATTATTATGATATTTAGTATTGTCAATGAGGCAGAATTTTTTGAGAAGATCCAGTTAGTTTTAACTGAGTGTCCCTTTCTTTGTTGTTATTCTTGGCTTAAGGCGACTGGCACTGGCACTGCAGACACCTCTTAAGCAACTGAAAATACTCAAAAATAACAAGCTGATTGGAAAGGCCTTGATCCTTCCTTGTGTCTCTCTGTAACAAACTTTTCTGGTGTGTCATCCCTACAACTGATTTGCATCTCAGTCTCCTGATTAATTCTGAATGTATTTGAAAAGCAATGTTTTGTGGCTCTGTCACTGGTCACCCTGCAGAGGTGGAATACTACTGTATAGGTGTGACTTCTCTTAAACCATCCTACCATGTCATTTCTCTTAGGTGCTATGCTGTATCACTGTAATAATGACCATCTGCTTGAACCCCCTGTTGAATCCTGTTATACCAGACACTGTGCAAAAATATATTCTCATTCCTATTTACAGGCCATATAAATGTTTATATGTTCATTAGCACTTCAAAAGGTCTTAAATAGTATTGCAGAAAGCTTGATTTATTTGAGATTATTTCTTGAATAAAAAAGAATCGAAACATCCAGAAAGCATGTCAGTCTCCCTGTTAAGTAATGCCTTTATTGGTTTTCTCAAATTTTATCGTGGTTAGAGGTAAAGTTGAAAAATACAAATTCATCCGATTTCCAGGGAAATAAAGTATTTTGATTGATTCTTAAAATATTTAAATTACAGAAGAACATCTGACAAACTCAAATGTATACACTTAAAGTCTGCAGATGTTTTTCAGGCTGCAATTTCTCTTGGAAGCTTTACTGCCTAACTTGCACTTTCTATAACCAGCTTTTTTATTAGCAAAGAAAATGCTTTTCATCCTCAGCAGATTGTATTATTAAATGTGGTATCTCTAAGCATGATGTGCTAAATGGCAAAAACATATATTGCAAAACACAACTGGGAGGCTATGAATATTACTTCAGGAAACAAATTTCTGGTCTTTCATTAGTTCATTTTTATTAAGTAAAAATGTCTTTCAGAAGAATCATAACATTTGAAGCTTATAAAATAGATTCTGGCTTTTTTCCCAGACATACTTTTTGCTATCAAATATGTGTCTCATTCTCCTCTGTCATAGAGAGAATAAAAAAGCCTAACAGAATTAAGTTTTTTCAGATATGTGTGCATATATAATCTGCTATATATCTGATATGTATTGTGTGTGTATATGCTACAAGGCAAATTTAGGTTTGCCTTGTCAAACTTCCCTGTCAGATTGCCTGGAACTTTGGTTCTAGCTGTTTGTGGTTAGCAGTGTCCTGCCCTGAAGTGGATAATACCAAAGTGGTCAGCTGCATGGGGCTTTGCTTACCCTTCTCAACTTCTGAATTTAACACGGACCATCTTTAATTGTGGGGTTGTATTTGAATGCATTATTTCAAAGGCGGACCCCTTCTGATCTTCTGGTTGATGTTATCATCTCAGTCCTTTGTCTCTTTTCAGATGAGTTGTACTTTTTCTTCCTTGCACAAGAGATTATTACTGTTTGTCCCAGGTTATTGAGAAAAATAGTAACCCCTTAAGAAGCTTGAGTTTTTTCTTGCTTTTTCTTGCAATTGATACAAGTGGTTCCTCCAAGGCCTTGGTGTGGAGAGTGTGTACTTGCATTCTGCTTTTCAGTGGGTGCTTCCTGCTTGTACTATATAATAGGTGAGGCAGATTATCTGATTCCATTTCTTGGACCGATGTTTTAATACTGACGTTTAAAAAGTCCATCAGCCTAAACCTGTCAGCATTAAAAAAATTTAGAGGTCTTTGACAATGAGTTTTGTGACAGTGGATGATCTTAAACAGATTAACACAAGCTGAAAGCAAGGCTGTTGTATCATAGTATTATTCCTTTTTATTCCCACAATCTGGTGGAGTTATAAAATATTTTGTAAAAGTACTTTAAAAATGTTCACTTTCATGTAGCAAAAGTAATGAAATGTACAGGTCCTACTAGTGAAATGTAAATTCTTCTATTCCTAGTAAGTGCTCCCTTGAGTGGGCATTCAGCAACTTAAAATAAGTGAAACTTCAGACATTATGAATTGTTTAGGCATGTGGATTAATAAATGAGTTCAAAAGAAGAGTGCCCTTTGCTTACATTAGGTAGTACAGTTCTCATAGGTATTCTTTTCGTGGTCATAATCAGAGTTCAGTGATTATTAGAAACCTTAGCCTGGTTCTTCCCCACTTTCCATCCATGGTGAATCATATGAAATCAGTGAGCATTGTGAGATTTCAACCCAGGTAATTACTAATTGCTTTTTTCTCCTTGTATAATATGCAGCCCAGGCTGGTGGCAGTAGAGTTCAATTCTCTTTAGCTTTATCCTTTCTATAACAGTTTCTACCCACTGACATTGCTGATACAGTGTGAGAGCAAGAGGCTGAAATCACTCAAATGATTTTGTGGCTAAGTAGTTCAGGGGTGCTTAACACAATGGTCAGGCCAGTACTTGTGCTGAGGGAAATCATATCAAAGCCTTGCGAACTCTAGTCATCCCTGAGATACTTAAAAAGGAATATACAGAAAACTAGGACCTAAATATGGAATATCTCTCCTGTGGCAGAGAATAAGAATTACAGGGCTAGGCCTGTCATCTGTGCTGATTATGGCCAGTCCCAGATATCAAGAAAAGAAAGAGATTTAAAAAAACCCAAATAGTCTATGTGCTTGCTCTTGAATCAATCCTCATTCCAATCTGAGCAATAACACTCCAACACTTAGAGTTCTCAGAGTTTGTGGGTATTGCTCAAATTCCATTAGTTCAGTGAGCTAAAAAATTCCTAGAAATCTGTTCACCAGGAATGTGAAAGGGCCTGCTGGCCCTCAGAAATGTTTAAATCTCAAGGGGATTTGTGGAAGCAAGTCTGCTTATGGATAAATATTTTTCTTTTGGTGAATAGCTGTTTATGCCACAAATACTGAAGAGCACCACATAAGATGTGGTGCCTTTTAAGACATGTGTTCTATATATTTTTGAACCATGTCATGAATTGGATGTTCACAAAATTTGAGTTTTCATCTGGTATTTCTGTTACAGGCTGTTGTTGAAATCAGTGGTTTAGCAGAATACGTGGATTTATACCATTAGTCTGGTGTAGTGCTTGAGGCTCAGTCTATTTATTCTTTATCCCATGCCTGATTAGATTATTAGTGTGTATTTCCTCTGAACTCTGCTTAAAATATTTTCTCAGTTAAATCCCAAGTGAAAAAGTTGAAAGAAAGCTGAAATGCACAAATAACAGTTTATATCTTCTGAGGAAATTTTACCTGTTAATTTCAAATTACACTGAGAAAATACTCTTTTCTTTCTAGATGCTGTACATAGCTTTAAGCCAGGCTCATATAACAGTTGTTTGAGGGTGATAAATAATTAGCATTTAAAGTGAAACCTTGCTATCCTGCATCTAGTACTCACTGATATGGTTCAGCTTCCTGACATTTTAACCTCTGACCATTTGCTGTGTAATTTCTATTTAATTTTGCATACCACCACTCTTTTGACCTTTGAAAAATATCTTTTCTGACTACTAGTGCAAGCAATTTTCTTGAAGTATTAAACAGAATAGACAAACAAACTATTCTCTTAATTCCCACAGAACTCTATCCACATATTCCTGAGGGCAGGTTAGTGGAATCAGGTACAATTTTGTTTTAGCATAATAAAAACATGCATTGCAATAAGACTTCTGTGTGACCTAATCTTTCAGAAACTGAGTCCTTCAAAGAAGTCATGCTGTTCTGAAAGGACTTGTTATAAAGGAACTTGTTTGAGTTACTTAGTCTTTTATGCTTAATTCTCTCTGGGGATAATGCTGGAGACTCTCAGTACAATTAAGGAAAGATTAAAAGCTCAGTACAGACTTATTTTCTCTTTTCTTCCTTTTTGCCAATACCCTTCAAGCCTGTATCTTCTCTGGAAGCATTTTTCAAATGCCTTTTTTCTTTCTGCTGTCATTTCTCAATTTTCTGGTATCTGTCTCTTCCACAGATTTATTAACATGGTTTCTCTTTCTACATTTGTCATTTTTGTTCGTGCTAGCATTTAATGGAAACTTTGTTGATCTCTGCTTAAGGGTTGTTGGATGTTTCTCCATAGGTTTATATGTGACAGTTAGATCTTACTAGATAACCAGCAATCATGAAGAAGTAAGGAAATAATTCTTGCACTGTTGAAGGTGGTGAGAACTATGCCATCACTTAGTATTTCTTAGCACATTTGCTCTGCAGAGCTAAAGGAGTGAAATGTAGTAGAAGTGCAGACAATTAAGCAGATACTTGTGAATACACTGATGCAGCAGCAGAGTTGATTACTGTATCCATTTTATGTAATGTGTTATCAAGGAAGAACTACGCTTCAATCTGAGCAAGTGGTAGCTGGGGCATTTACTTGTGCAGTTGCTGTGTTATGGTTGAAAGATTATATGCCTTGAGAATAGAGTAGAAATTAATGTCAAAACTTTCATTTTTGTTTCTGTCTGGTGTATTTACATACATCTGCCACATGGAGTTGCTTTATAGAGTGTGTTACCTGCATCTGAATTCATATACAAAAAGTACTTGGTGTAAGCCTGTGGCCTGTGGGAGAGCATGTAATCACTTCAGTTTTGTTCTTCATCCTTGCTGCTTACACAGCCCACATTGTGGTCTGTGCAGTTTGCAGCAGGAGGACTACCCTGAATTTTATGGATCTCTGTATTTCAAATCCCAGCTCAACTTCAATTCTGAAAATAGGTCCCTTTATTTCTTGCAGAGAGAGCCTTGAGATGTAGACTGGATACTTGGGGTTAAAGTGTTGCTGCCAATTTTTTTCCCCTAAGCATTATTAGGTTTTCTACACAGTTAAATCATAGTCTATGCTAAAAATTTTGCTGGCCAGGCTGTGGGGGAAATGTCATAGTGTTAGATTGGGAGAATGGGGGTTTTGTGTTGTAGACTTAGCCTAAGGAAGGTCTGATATACTGAGTAGATGCAAAAGAGGTTTTGCTGGCAGAAATACCATTATCCCTAGGATAATTTGCTGACTGAGGTTAAAATGTAGGGCAAGCTTGGAGCTGGCCTTTGGAAACTTGTATATTTCTTGATTTTTTTTTTCCATGTCATGACAGTGGGAGGAATGGGTTGTCAGTGATTAGATAGACTGCCAATAAATACATTCTTGTGCTCTTCCCTGTGGAAAGCCTAAAGCTGCGCCAGCTCTGCTATGTAGCTGTTTTGATTTCTAGCTGCAGAAAGATAAGTCATATAAACCTGTCTCATGAATGTCATCTTATTGCAATTTTGATCAAGACATTTAATTTTACCCTCTTGCTTTTTCCATATGCAAAGTGAGAAGACAGTATACATTTGTTTTTTGAAAGTGTTTTGATCATTGTTGAATGGTTGAACTAGCCTTTAACATCTAGATGCATCATATGCAGCACTTACTTGAGCAGAGTTCCTTTCACTAAGCTTTCTTGGGATCTGAGCACAAGCAGCTAGGTGCCCTTTCTGTGATGGGCCTCCAACTGTGGCTTAAAAATTCTGAGGATCAGCTTAAGGGTTTTTTGCGTATAGTTTTTACTAGATTTTAGATGTCTCAATCTTGGATAATATTGTTGATCATCTTAATTCCAATGTTCTTCCTGCTTGTCTCAATCTAATATTTGACATTTTAAACAAATCAGTTACTTGCATAAAGAAGCATTCTGGTCTCTTATTTGTGGTGGTGAGAGTCTGATTTTTGATGTGAATATATGTTTGCTTGAAATGGATGCGGGCTTTGAATCAGTAGTAAGTTAGAAATACATGTAAAAGTCTGCTTTGCAAATATTTTTGTTTTGTGAACAACACCCTTTTCATGAAACTGTGTTTTGTTCATTCCTTCCCCTCCCACTTCCCTCTCCTCATTAGCTCTTCCCTTTTAGTAGGGTCTTAATGTGCTTTTTTTCAGTAGAGGAGTCATGTTTAATTAAAAGTTACTTGCATGTTTTCAATTATAGATGATAATTTGTTTGACTTTACACTCTCAATTGCCTTGAGTAATTTCCTGTAGAAATACATATAATCCATTTGCATGTTTGGAGTATTAGTGTGTTGTTTGCATAGCTTGTGTGTAACACTTAAGGAAGCCACTGGGGCTTAGAATGAACAGATGATGCTTTTTAGTGGAAAGCAGTGATGCAATGGCTATTCTTTCTTCTCCTTGCTGAATAGTTATGGAAACAACTTTTTTCACAAACTGGAAATTGCATTATCAAACCAATATGATGTTTCAGTAAAAAATTGGGAGTTAAGCAAGTGGGCCAGCAGTAATGTTATATTCATAAGCACTTGACATCAAGTCAGTGTTGATTGGTGTTAATTCCTAACTTCCTGACCTCATGTAGTGTAGCAGAGAAAATACATACTAACACATCCCAATATGTTGATACATGTCAGAATTTCATTACAGATAAATATGTAGCTTTTAGCTGCTGAAGATAAGGTAGCAGGAAGCTTAAATGTTACTGCACCATGTATTAAAAGCACAGTTTGTTTGGTCTACCAAAATGAGTTCTTGTGTTCAGTCCAAGTGGAACACAGTATATGATTCTGCTCTCCCAGGTTTAGAAGAAATGAACTCAAACAGGGATAGGTGGAGAGAAGGACAACAGTGGTAAGGGAGACAGACTGTTTTATATGATAGAAGAGCATGTCTGGGTTAGTCTTGTTGATGTTAAAGCTGATCTGGAATTTGCTTGGTGCCTGTATGTACACAAGATCACCGTTCAGGGGGTGTAAACTGTTAAAGGATGGTGCTGCTCAGGAGCAGATGGTACTAATGCAGCTTGAGTAAGTGTACATCAGAAGTTTCTTCCTAACCATCAGAATGATGAGGTTCCAAACAAACATCTGATGGTGATGGGAGTTTGAGGACAATATAAATGGTAATGTTTGAAGTAGAGTTGATTTTTTAGAGTGTATCTGCAGTAGCAGCTCCAGTGCTGTTTGTACACCAGATATAAAGATTTTGGTATTTTGGCTATATACATTTTTCCTAGTACAGCAAAGACCTAGGTGAAACCATGGGATCAAAATTTTGTTTCAGTTCTTAGTGAAAAAAGCCTCCTTGCAACTGATACTGCCTTCAGAAGTGACAGCACTTTCCACTTTTATTTGCAACTTTAGTGTCACACTGTTTTGTTGGTAGAATCACTTTAGGAAGGTCCAAATCATTCTACCCTCTCTGATACAGTGAATCCTTCTGTTTTGGTATTGTAGCATGTGTCTCCACAGAATGGAAGGAACACTCATAACTGGGGAAGTGCTAGTGGAATAGAGTTATTTTTTTAGGATAGTGTCCTGACATGACAGTTGGGAATTTTAATCCTCAGGGAAAACAAGTGAATGTAGAATTTTGTCTCTTTGAATGAGCACAGTCCTGAGGAGGATTCAAAGTGTAGCACCAACCTCCATCTTTAGTGAAACTTTCAGTTCTTTGAATATATGGTGGTAGGCAGCTCTCCCACAGAGAGACTTCTCAAATTCAAAACCAAAAGATGCTTACTCAGCATTTACAAATTTCCTTCAAAGGCCAGAAGGACATGAGGTTGAAGGTACACCAGCCCTTCAATCAGCAGTGTTGCCATTGAAGTGGCCGGGTTCAGTATTGGGAATGCCTTGAAGCTCTTTTTGCACATACTTTTACTCAGGAGATTGTCACTTTCTCTGGATGCCCTTCTTCAATCATACATTTTATTCCGTATCAATAACGCACAAAAAGAGGAGGAAAGCTGGGGAGGCTTGAAGTAGTGACATGCAGTCCCACACCAATATCTAAAACTTTGAACAAATTCTCTGCTAATGGTTTGGCTTAGGTCTCTGTTACATTCTGTCCCCAAGGTTGTGTGCTCCTGTGGCAGGTGTAAAAATCAGTATATATAATCCAGAAAACACTTTGAAATGGATGTTACCACATTACACTTTCATATTAGACCAAAAATAGTCTTTTGTTTTAGTGTTTTTTATGAAGTAATGAGTTAATTCAGTTTCAGTTAATTCAGACTCCTTAGGGCAAACAGTATATATGTTTTTTAAAAATGAGTGCTGATAAGACAACAAACAGAATTTTTCTGCTGTTCAAATATTGCTAGTGTTCAAGCAGGCCATATTTATTGTTCAATATTCAGGTATGGCATTTGATTCTTAAAACAGAAAGAAATACTTCTGTGACCAGGAAGAGTAGCAGCTAGGAACAGCAGTGATTTGAGTCATTTTGACAGTGAGCAGACTTGTCAGAATGTTCACATTTTCAAGATTAGATGGTCTAAGACATCCGTTTTTTCTGAAATATTTTTCAAAGTTCTAATGAAAATTTAAACAGCAGTGTCCTATGGTGTCTTGACTTGAAACGATCATGAATTAACAATTGTATTTTACTGCTAAAGTAGTAGGTGTTTGCTGCAAAGTGAAAATAGTAACAAAAAGATTCAGTCATGTTCTTTGTAATACTTTTAATAGTTGAATTTGCCAATCTCATAGTGTAAAATATGTCAATCCAAAGGCAAAAAGAGAGAATTTGTAATGAATGCATACACTGCAATGCACTGAAATAATTTTCAACTTTATCAATTTATATATTAAGTACCTTTAACACATAAAACACTTAACTTGCCTTTTTTTTCTCACAAACCCTGTTTGCATGAATTAATTTCATATTGTCTGCTTCTTCGAGATAAACTAGGATTTCACTGTGTGTAACATGGTATCTTTGTGTTACAAAGTGAAAATCTCATGATTTTGGCTGAAATGTTGCTGCATTTACAGCTGTCTCTTGCCTAGGGCCATCTGCATGGGAGAATATTCCTTTAACAGAATAAATCACCAGAAAACTATAGCAGACTTACTGGAACCATTCTTCTGTATCTCTGACTACTGTTATTGCCAAAAGTGTTAAAACAGAGGCTCAGTGGATTAAAGATTCTTTTTGTGTGAGACTACCTGCTTTGCAATGGTTTCAGAAAGAAAAAAAAAAAAGTGCTACATTCACTGGCTCTTTAATTCAGATTGCCAATGATAATGCAGAGTCTACGCTGAAGAAAGGTAGGATACAGAAGCAGAAACATTAGTGCTAATCTGCTGCAGAAGGACGAGATAAATCAGCACAGCTCTCATACATCACTGAGGGAGAAGCTGATTGCAACTTGACCATGTGCCTAAGTGGTCACATCAGCAACAAGAACGGAGCATGGATAAAAAACCTAAAATGTATCCTTAGGGCTACTTGCTGTGCAGGACCTATAATAACACATCAATGTAAGTTTAAGATTTCTTTTTTGTTGGTTTCCTTCTGTTGCAATTCCTGTTGTTTACAAGAGTATATTTTTTATTTGTGTAGATTTAAGGAAAGTGTAATGGAGTGTAATACTAAGCAGATAATACTTCAATACTGTTTATGTCTGTGCATAGTAATAGGCTTGTTGCTGTGCATCTCAACATAGTTCTTTCTTTGAAGATGTTTTAATATTTAATCCTGTAAGTCATATTTTGGGAATTGAGTAAGGTTTTGAGTGAGATGATAGTGAGATCTCCCTTTGTAATTCTGTCATCTTATGTTTCAAAATGATCTGAAAGACAGAATGCCAGAAAAAAACCCCTAAAATTATTTCTGCAGTGAGAATTTTTGCTTTTTATAGTTTTTTTTCTGTTAAGAAAAGTGCACATAAAGACTGATTTATCTGGACCTTTTTATTCATGAATTTAGTGCAGATGGTAATTTTCCTACATTTTTTAAAATTTGTGCAATTGTTTAATTTAGTGTCATTTGAGCATCTGCAAAAAGGGAAGGCAGGGATAAGACGAAAACTGAATAAGCATTGATTGCTAGTCTGAAAATTAAATTTTAAAAGTTTTTGCTGTGAATCTGATTTCAGTTCATTTTTACTAAATTAGATTATCATATTTAAATTGAGGCTACTATACAGCAAACAAATGTGTGAAACTATCCTGGAGAGCACACATTTCCTGCTGTATCCGACTTTAAAGATTTTGTTGATTGTAACTACCCAGGAATATCCTAATTGTAGAATTCAGAGCAGCATGTATAAATAATGAATGGGAAAATAAAAAGGAAAGATGGAATTTTACTATTTAGATGTTAAGGTGATGCTTTGTTCAAAGAGGGAAAAAAAGTGTAGTAAAAGCTATTGATGTGAAATCTCAGGCTGTCTCTCATGGCTTTAGGCAAAAAGGCAGGGAAACTCAAAGCAGATTTTGCTGTGCAGCGTGATAGGAAGGGAAATTTGGAAGCATTTATAAAAACCCACTAATATTTCTATATTTATTTACTAATTTCTAGGGAGAGTGGCTTTAAACAAACAAATTTATAAAATTTGTAAAAGGAGGTGTGAAAGGCACTTCAGTGAAAGGACCTTGAGAAAGTAGGTATAAAGATACAGAAGAACATCTATTTATTTTATAGCATTATGACTGTGGCCAAATATAGTAGCAGGAGGCTTAGAAACATAAGTAGCCTGCATGAGTCTGTCTACAAATGGTTTCTTTTTATGGCAATTGAAAAATGTAGGGTTAGTTGTGTGGCTGTTATCCCCTTCACAGACCTCAGATATTCAGACTATGGGCCTGTTTCAGATTTTGTAACACAGGTATTTTTTGTAGGTCTTAGCCAAAACAAAAGGTTTATTTATCAATAGTGACAACTTTCCTATGAGATTGATGGATGGAAATAGAGAAGAGGGAAGGTAAAGCTGTATTACAAAAAGGGTGCTTAGTCTTCCCAACAGAATAAACAACCAACCTAGCCAACTGGCAGATGAAACATGGACCAAGTAGAGAGTTTATTTTTGTACAAATGTGCATATGGATGATCACACAGGCCCTCAGTTGTACTTAGCCCCTGAAGCTGAGCTCCCTTTGGGAACTCACAGCTTTAGCAGTCTGACTTAGAAAATAATAAACACAAAAAGAGAGGAAAGCTGTACAGCAACAAGCAGCAAAGAGGAATGGTGAATTCTTTGATCTTGTTATGTCTGTTCGAATGTACCCAATATGGTCTTAAGTTGTAAACTCCATGGCAGAGATTCCTATGTTTTGTTCTTTGAAATACTCTCTTTACACATGTGACAGAGTAATGTAATCAGTCCGGCTCCTCTTAATGGAGCTGGACTTCTCTTGATAAAATAAAGACATCCTCTTTTTTTTTCCTGCCATCTGTGTTCATTGGAAGAGCAGAAGATTATTTGGGTTTATAAAGATAATGGAACAAGTATCTTTCCTTGTCTCGAAATTATTCTGAAGAGTTAGAAGTCCTGTGTCTGCTAAGATGCTCCATAGTTGTGTTGATGTTATGATCTTAAAACAAACATTTGCTTCAGTGTGTTTCTGTGAAGTTTCGTAATGCAGCCACACTTAAATTACATGCTAAATTAATGGCAATGCATATGACAAAACTGGAATTAGCTAACTGCTTTTTAAAACTTTCCTTTTTAGCTGAAGAGACAAAAGTCTGTTGTGGACTGAATATGGTCTTGATGAACTTTCCATTTGTTAAAACAAGGCTCACCCTCTTACTCTAGAGTGAAAGTCTGTATTTATCAGTCTGTTACGCTTTTTCACTGTTACCTGTTGAGCTCTTTCACTAGACTCCAACATGGTCTTAATTTTCACTTCAATTTTAGTCAATAAATTTACACTAAGTAGTTTCTTGTCCTTTAAAATGTGCTAATGGACACTAATACCTGCACTTTCAGAGCTGCAGGGGGCTCCTGATTACAATTTCAGCATATTGAATTTGCTTCTACGCATGATATTTAGAAAAACAACATAAAAATATTCGTGTTACATTTCAGTTCAGTGGAAAAGCTCCTACCAACCAAAGTTGGCAAGGCAGGGCCTGAAACCTTAAAGCATCATGAGTCCTGTGGTGGCAGCACACACAAACAACAGGCTGTCCTGAGAAACGTAGTCATAGGGTTCAAACTGTGTTGATTAAATATAATTTCTTCTAGTTTTCTGTCTACAAAACAGTACATCTTCCACTTCACATTGAAAGTCTGACCCCTGATATTTCTATTGGTGGCAAAAGAAAACTGTGCTCCCCAAAGAAGAGTTCCATGATAGCAGAGAGTGAACTTCTGTATTGGTGCAATGAGTATATTGCACCAATATACCCATCCCAAAGCTTATGAAATCTGCTAGCCAGGAAAAGGAATGACATGGCTTTCCATCCTCCTGCTCCTTCTAGTTCTTTTTTGGGTTTAGTAATTTCTGATAAAAAGAGACACAATTTTGCAAGTGTCCCAAGAGATCTAAGAACTGCAGGTCTTGAAAGCATGCATAAAAAGCTTCCATCTTACTGTATGCATGCAGGCCTAAGAGCTCATTGATTTGTTCCATAAGTTCAACAATCACTAATACATCTACGGAATTGCCTCTGGAATACTCACAACCAACTTCTGGCATAAAATGTTAGCTCACAACCTACACTGTATAAAGTAGCCAGGATCAACAGCATCAGGTGCAGCTAGAAGTATGCTTAAAAGATTGTGATAAATTACTTTGACCTCAGACAGTGTAGCACATGCTGTGAAGAGAATACATTTGTAACAACAACGTGATATCTCTGTCTGTCTCAACAAAATGATATCTCATCCAAATATTGTTGTCTTCTAGGGAAACAAGGAATGCCTGAAAGAGGCAAAAAAATTATCTGTAAATTGACTCTAAAAGAAATAGTACCAGTTACAGCTTTTATGAAAATAAAACTATTTATACCTTGATTGGGTCCTCTACCAAATTTTGGAACCTCTGTTGAAAACCATTACAAATTATAAGCTACTGAGGAAGATCATACTTGGAAAGGAGTTTCCTTGGTATCTTCCCTTCTAGTTTTCAGACACTCTTTCCAGCCTTTATAAGTGTTGTCTATGAAGCAGATATCTTCCAGAGCATAGTGAACTGCATGGTATGAGACTAGTGGCACACACACCAGTGATCTCAAATAGGTAGCTCCTCAGGATGACCACTCATCTGATCTTTCAGACTTTTTTAAGGAAGATATATAATGGTGTGTTCAAAAAGGAGGTCATTCAGACTCATGCCTAAAACTCTGCTATTCAGTGAAAATCATAGACCCATAATTAGGGTGACAGTCTTCTGTGAAATTTTGTGAAGCTTGTAACAGTTTTTGTTACCTCTGTGATTATCCTGGAAAGTAAATAGTTACATATTGGATAACCATATGGATGATGTGTTAGTGTATTTAAAGAAGATTGCTCAGATGGCTCAGAGCCCATAGTGGCAATGCCAGAATTTTTATGCACTAAAAATCTAAACAAATAACTACAAGATGGAGGGAGCAATCACTGAAAGGAAAAATAAGCAATAAAATGTAGAATTCGCCTTTACCATCAGTGACAGAGATTAAGACCATGGAAGAAGTTATAATGTGACTTCTCCTACTATACTTGGGCTGTGTCCCAATTAGCTTTTCAGTGTCACCAGGGAAAGTAGTATGGGGTGTTCCTTGTTTCCAGTCAACAGTACTGGGCTGCGAGTGATCTTTTTAAGTCCAGGCTTCTACTTCAGTTTTGTATTTTCTCAGTGACTCCAGATGAAATTCCAGCAGAAGGGAAGGAGAATCAGGTTGCACTCTTCACCATAAACCATACAAACCCCATTTCTCAGCATACCTATGTATCATACCAACTGCTTATGATAACAAGGCCATTGAATAACCTGGCATGATTTTCCTTGGACAGATGATGAGTGGTGGGAGGAAGGAAGGAGGCAGAAAGAAAGATGTGAGGGATAATAGAAGGAAATTCTTGAGGGACTGACTAATTTATTCAGGGAGACATTTTCCATAATTTTTGTTCAGTGCTTGCATGCTGCTCATGCAATATATACAAATATTCTCAGTCTCTTCAAGTGAAAAAGGACCCTGTAATCCAAGTCCACTCACTGAACTGTAAATGTAACCTAACTGAGGGGAAGGAACAGTTTGAAAGACTGACTCTTCCATATTTTAGTCAGGATTTATCATGATCTCTAAAGCACATAATTCTTGTAACAGGAAAGCTTCAGTTGTTTTAAACCCTGGCAATTTTTTATTTGAGAAATACCCAGGCAGCAAGCCTTCTCTCAGATGAGACAGAGTGAGCTGTTTTATATCAGGAACTGCATTTCCTACTTTGCTTCATCTGCCAGAAATTCTCTTGCCAGAAACTCTGTCATTTCAGTTTTTATCTGTTTTTGAGGGGAAGTTAGTTAACCATCTCAGCAGCATCACCATCACTACAAAAATGTCTGCAGATAGTGAAAGGCTATGGAAAACTGGTAATTGTACACAAATGCATCATTTTCCCTGGGCCATGATAAGCGATGATAAAATTGCCAGCTCCGTTTTACAGTGGAGGAGGACTGTGGCACAGATCTGCTTTAATATTAAAGTAATCTGTGGACAATTCTGAAACAGCAAGGTAGCAAACGTCCGGTCCATGCCTGTTACTACTTTTGCTGTATTGGTTTATAATCAATAAACTCTTACAGCCAGTACCATGGTACTGGATCTGTGTCATTGAAGGAACACATGACCACTGGATAATTTTTTCAATGTCTTTCAAAAATTAAATGTAATAATGAAAATTTCCATCATTTGGCTAGAGAAGTCAGAACTTTGTCCTTTTCAATTAGATTATATGCACAGACCAGACAGACCTCAGTGGGACAGCCTTTGCATGCATTTGATGGAGAATTTGACCAAAAATGTTTGACAACCAAACAAGCTGAAAGCTTAAACACACTAGAGACAATTTTTTTATACTATGTGATGAGAGTATTGCTGGTTGTTAATTTACTGGTAGGCTGTTAGTAGAGAGTATTTGAATGTAAGTGTGGGGCTGAGCTTGCAGAGGCTTGGTCTGTAGTGCTCAGCAGTCAGATACCTCTGTTTCATGTGTTGCTAGTTATGTCAAGAATTACTTCTGTAGTGCGTGGCAATATTCTGGATTGTATCTCAGTCAAATGGATTATTCTTCAGTGCAAGGCTTTTCTAGGGAAGAGAATATCCAAGGGTCCAGATCTGAAGGGCCTGTTGCATTTTACAGAGCTCACCTGAGAAGAATGGTCAATTCTATTTTTGCTCAAAGTCTGTAATGTTTGCTCTCTCTGCCAAGAGGCAGTCAGTGAATGTTTGCAAAGGGAGTTCATGGGTGTGGATTGAAAAAACGTAACTGAAGAGAGACTGTGGCAAGGAATAAAATAGCACATGATGTATCACCTCCTTTTTTCAACTTCAAATTAAGATCTGTAGTGTGCTAATAACTTCATGGCCATGGCTACTAAAATGTTGTATCTAAAATGTAACTACCCTTGTTGTACATGCAGGATAACTAATTTTTAAAGTGTCTAGCACCTATCCAAAAGATTCTGTTACATTTTTACAGCAGTGATGATAGCAGTAGTAGTGGAGTGAAGTGTTGCAAAACAGGACAGTTGAGCAGGGGTGAAGAACAGACTTTCTGAAGGAACTGAGACACTGCAAGACTAACGGAAAGCTGTTAATGCAGTATAGCTCTCACTTCAAATATAGAGGGCAAATGGTCAGAAATACAAGCCCACTTGTATTCTTTATTATTATTATTAACATTTGTTCCCAGTGAACTCAATCTTGAAGGCACTGATCCTGCTTTTCACTCCAATATGCTCTCCCTAATTGTATTTTTATTAAGATATGTACATAAAGTCCTCCAAATAATGTCAGCATAAAAGTTCGGTGTAGAAAGAATTTTATTAAAAGCTAGATGTTAGTGTTCCAAAGGAGACTGGGGGATCTCCTGGGATTACTGAGTAGATGGGAGGAGTTGATTGCCTCAGGCATAGCCGAGGGCCATTAATTATAGCTAGTCATTAATTCTCCTGTAATGCCCTGTGCTGATGCCGCTGTTCCTGTTACAACACAGAAATAGAAAGCTGGCTAACCTGTGGACTTTGATGGGTTATGTTATTCTTCCTTCTAATGATTACTTATATTTCTAAATGCTCATCACCAAAGTGTTCATCAGTTTCAGCTTGTAAGCTTCATGTCTTTCCAGAGAGTTAATGCTTTGCTTGTTACTCACAGGAAGCCTTTAAATAGCTCCTGAAGACACTACAGCCTGTGTAAGGTACACTCTGTGTATTGAACCCTGGGAAAGTAAAATTGATATGGATACTCTCTAAAGATAATCAGTATACCTATTTTCATATCTAGAGAAAATGAAAACTGAACCCTTACTCTGTGGTTGCCATATACGTGGACTGCAAAATGCAGTCCAAATTCTAAGGACCAAAAACTAGGGATCTAGCTTTTGGGTTGTTTTGGAAAAGTAAGAGGTCCTGAAATTTTAAAGAGTTTATTTCAATTCCTAAGGAAATGCTGCTAAAGGACAGAATAGTTATAAACCATTTAGAAGGAGCTTCCATCATATGCCCTTTACATGCATGCTCATGTACTCAGCGCTGCACAATAAAAGCATTGCTGGACTGATTGTAAAGTACAGGAGGAAAAAGTTCAAGAGCAAGAGACAGCCCCCAGCACCCAGCTTAGCAGATCATGTGAACACACATGACTCTAAGCAGCACAGAGTTTAGGTAGCAAACAGCAGCTGTGAGAATTTCCAGATTGCTAGACTTGCATGTCTGTTTAAATTATCTTAAAATGTTTTTGCTCAAGAAGAAAGTTATTCATCTGACCTTTACATAGAGTCCTTCTTTGTCAGGGATCCCCAAGTGTTTTATAGATGCAGAGATTTAGCACTGACATGCACATGTCAGAGGGAAAATTAACAGACTGACTGCACCATGGTTGCACAGAACTTTGGCAGTGCAGGAATATGACTACTGATGGGCTTCACTACTGCTTTCCCTGAAAGGCCACACAGCACCCAAGTCGGGAAGTGTGAGACACTTTACTCAGCTGAAAATATAGGTGAGTTGACAGCACTCATAGCCTGTATGAGAACACCGGTAAATTGCTGTAAAGAGAGAAGAAGCAGCAGCTGAACTCTGTAATTAGCACTTGTAGTGAAAACAAGGATTTGTAATGCTGAAGTGTGAAATTCCAATACATGGATTGCAAGAAACAGCGTATAACGTTATTTGAGGGTTGATTTAGGATAAATAACCACTTCCTAAGGTGTGTTTGTTCTCATTATTTACCCAGCTGGACCTTGTTTACTTTATGAATTCGGTATTGATTACAGGAATGTTGGGGCATGTTAAAGCAAAAGAGGATGGACTGTCTTTGGGTATACGAAAATGTCTGAAGTTTATAGAATATATTTGTAGAAGTTGTACTTGAAGTTCTGTAATGGCAATATGGTAGAAGATCGGTATAGGGAATTTTCCCTCTACTTGTATGTTAAATCTCCTTGATCCTTGTGCCTATTTCATACCCTTAGTGGGAGTAGAGCCTAAAGCCAATATTTTTTCATTTTCAAAAGACTAGCTGGAATTCTTTTCTGTTCAGTTATGTTTGATAATTCTAAGGCTTCAGAATGGGTGTTTTAAAATTGGTTTATGTTGTTCCTTTTCCTTGCTCTGAATTTGCTGTTGCAGTTTGGCTTGCTACTGTGCAGAAGAAGAGGTGAAGGAAGGAGGAGGTAGTAACTCTCTTTGCTGTGCTGATTTTCCTCCTTTCCACTGGCTCAAAATAAATTATGCAGTTTACAGGGCTTTCAGAGAAGAGAGGAAGAGAGGAGGGGAAAGAGGAAGAGGACAGGAGAGACAGAGTAAAAGTGAGATGAAACCTTTGCCCTCTGGGGTCATTATGAGGTCTACATGCATCTATCACCCATACAAAAAACTCTGTACTATAAATTAGACCATTTTAGGGCATAATGAGAATTTCCTCTCCTACAACTGGGACTTGGCTAATAAAGTCTTAATTTCATTTTTCTGTGACCCAATAATTTTTAAATACTGAACATGTTAAACGATAATTGATTCAGGAAACAAGTCCCTCAGAGACTTGTATTTACCAGGTGAATCACAGGAACTGACTGATCTTCTGATCCTGTTGTTGGGTGAAGTTATGGGTGAGGCTGGCTTGAGTACTCCCTATTGACCAGAGCAGTCCTTCAGACACCTACAAAGTTGTTCTCAGTGCATGCACAGTACTGAAGAATTCATGTGGAATTAGGGGTTTATCTCTTTATCGCAGAAACCTGGAATTAGTTTCCTCTGTTATGATTCTTTTTTTCTTGACAGATCTTCTGTCTGTTGGCTTTAATTGCCTGTGGGGTCTGGAGTATTCCAGCCTTCTGTTACAAAGGTTATTCTATAGATAGGAGGGTCTGAAATTAAAAGTATGGAGCTCTGTGAACACCTAACATAGCAGAACTGTGGGTGTTGTACACAAATGAAGGTCTGAACTACCAGTACATACAGACACAACTGGAAACCATTGGGCTAAACCCATCCAAAGATTGTAGTGACTTCCTGCTCCCTGACTCAAATATTTCAGAGAGGTACAAGCAGTTCGTATGTGCTGTTCTCAAAGAGATGTCACAGCAGTTTGATGGTGACTTACTGCTATTTGAATTTATCTGGTTTGAATTTCCTTTTTCTTTGAAAGGACTTAAACTTTTTTTAAACTTCCTTCCTGATGTTTGTCTTTTTTCCAGATTCCAAAATTAGATCAAGCCACATTTCCTCATGGAACTTCGGCTTCAAGGAGGCATTGAGCTATTGCAGCCCCTAGTCTGAAGGTTCCTGCTCCAGGAATGACCTGCGCTGTCATGCACAATATCCAAAAACAATTGGACAATGGCAAACTTTAAAAGTTAATGCATGTCCTGCTTACTGTCCCATCCCCCTCAGCTTGTGCTTTCTGACACTTGCTTGATTTCTCCAAGTCCTTTTTGTTGAAAGTGCAGTTTAGTCCCTGACTTGCCTGCTGCATTCTCGTTTGACCTGTTAACTGCTAAAGCAGAAAAAGTTATTTTAAGCATTGGCTTGTCAAAGAGCATATCTCCTCCCTTCAAAGACCTCTAAAGATTAATATTTGATTAAAATGTGACTGCAGCATTTAAATGGGTGCCCTGTGTCTTTTTACAAATGAATGGCTGGCAAACTTGTGTACTGTCTAGTTTTTAATTGGCAAATTATTCAGTTAGTGCTTCAGGGGGGAGTTGCAAAGGGAGGACAAGGAGTTAGATGATTTTTAGATACTTTCATTGCCACTTTTATTCCTAGAGATAGTCTGAAGATTACTAAATCCCTACATGCATCCACAGATTCAGTTTAAGTTTCTTCTCTGGAAATAAATCAGAGGACATGCTCTAAATCATGGAAGAAAACATCAGGTCCTCACTTGGGCAACCCCATATCAAAACCAGGAGGCTGGATTTATGGTTGTTCAGTGGTGGCTGTTCCTGTGACCCATGCAGCTGCTGCACTGTTCTTTTTGCCTGCCTGTTTGCTTGCTGCAGTCTTCTTGAATTCCAGTGAATGGCTGCTGATAAAATCTGCTCTCAGAAAGATTTTGAGACCCAATGCCTGTCCGTTTTTATACTTTGGTGGATCAGAAAGACAACGAAATATTTAGATACTGCTATATGCTGTACAGGATACTCTGGGACAGTCCATACAAAGGGGGAAAGTAATGGGTACTCAGTGTACAGTTACCTAAATACTGTAGTGCAGTTAGGAACACTTAATGCTGCATCAGACTGCTGCAGAAAATATCTTGGAATAGGGTATCAGGAAAAGGAGAGAAGCACAGCTTGGATCTGTTTAATTTTACTTTGGAGTTTGAAAGTCTTGATAGTGCTTTGTAAAAAGAAGAGGCTGTTCCATTTGGTGTGAATGAGTTTGATATTGCTACCTCTGCCTCCGTAAGTAGTGTAATCTAATGTAACAGCTCATGAGAATTAACATAATTCACAAAAGGGTTCCAGAAACAGCCTCTGACTGTGTCTCTTGTGTCAGTGTTGGGCTCCTGTGAAGGTCTTTGACTAATTTTCCTGTCTCAGTAGTTGTGTGCTGACTTTTTATTAGAAAGAGAACAGCAGAAAATATTCTAAAATTAAAAAATAAAGACCAAAGGGCTATTGTTATTTCCCAAGGACTCTCTTCTGAACTGAGTAACTTGGCAGAACTGAGATATCTGGGCAACCTCATGTACCTGGATTCTCCCAGCCATGTAGACAGACAGACCACTATGGGTGGTAACTGCAGTCAGCAATTTTTTTTTTAATGTGCTATGTGATTTGGAAGACAGACAATTGAGAATGATTGATTAATCTGGATATTCATCTTTATACAATGGAGACATCTCCAAGTTTGTACATTTGGAGACAATGAGAGATTGCATGGAAATTCAGGGCAGACAGCAGTCAACTGTCATTTGAGCTTCTCTTTCAGTGGAAAAATTATTTTTAATGAGAAGAAAGATCATACAGATAGGTCTTGAGTCACCTTTATATTATATTTTTCTTTTCTGGCTGATGTCAATTAAATCAGTTCAGGGAGGTACTCTGAAATGCAGTATAGATTAGAGTATATGCAGTATGTACATACATATGCCTCTTTGTTTCCATTGAAAGGCTGCTAAAATTTATTTCTAAGATATAAAAACAACTTTATGTAACAATGGCAAGCAAAACCAAGTGCTGTGTTGCTTTTTTGAGGTTTGTAGTATGCTTTGGTTACTTTTATAAATGTCTGTTGGGTTTACTGCAGGAAAATGCAGATATTTTCTCATGTTACGAGACAGAGACAAATTTTGTCTCAACACTTGCCATTTCCCTTTCTGGCTATTCTTTCTTGGCTGTGTGGCAGTTTCTAAAAGACCCGAATCTGGTTACTGACTGCTGTTCAGGGTAGGGCCCCCTTCTCTAGGGGGAAGACCTGGCCAAGAAGATGACAGGTTGGGCACAGGGGTGGGGGCCAGTGGCTGGCAGGGCATAGGCCATTGTTGTGTGGAATGCTTTGTATTGTTGAACCATGGCCAATAGCCATGGGCTGCATAGGAAGGTGTGAAGGGCTTGGATGTAGTTGGGATTCGTGCTTGTTCTTTAGAAAGGAGGTCTATAAACAGACTAACATCATGTGTTGCCACTCAATACCATCAGTGTCTGCTACGAAGTTTTAAAGCTGGGAATACAGGTAATTAGATGCTGATGAAGATTGACTACAGGAGGGAGGAAAGAGGGTCTAAGTGGGTTACAAGAGGGTGATATTGAATAACTACATCCATTACTGGCTTGAACTCCTTGAAAAGTACATTAGATGGAGTTGTACCTAATGAAAGCTTAGCATGTGAGATGTTTGTTGAAGTAGGAATTACTATGTTAGGTGGGAAAAAACATTTCAAAAAATGTTTTGTTACAACTTTTATTTGTAATTTCAAGGTTAGAAAAAGTGAAGCTGCAATGACTTCTACAGCTAAAATAAAAGTCTCAGTGGGTTCATTCCTCTGCTCTCTTAGGACTTCCTGATTTTAAGCAGTAGCTTTTGTTTTACTAATTTTGGAGATTTCTGTCACATCTTAAAAGGACACAGAAGGGCTGGGATTGGGTTTTTCAGGGATTTTCAAGATAGATTTTGGAAAACACATCACACAAGTGTTTTGGATCTGGCCGGTCCTTACTGTTGCATAGCAGTGCCCCCAACACAATTAGGCTGCTTGTCATCATCTTTGTAAGGCTGGTCCTCCTGGAAATTTATAGGGTTGGTCTGATGGCTTGATTGGTACTGAGACATATGCAATAATACCTTTTTAAAATTAACAACTGGTGCTCAATATCAGCTATATGTAATGTAAATTGTAATGTTATGGAACAGTAGCAATAGCTCAGTAAGAATATGTTTTTTTAAATATGCACATGATAGATTAAATTATTGGTCTTACCAAAGTGTTACTGGTTACTACTCTAGGTTGTGCTTAATTTGGACAGAGTGGAAGCCTGTGATGAATATACAGTCCCTATGATGCTGCTGGACAAGAAATTTTTTAGTTCTAATGCAATTTTAATTAGATTTCCTTCCAGTCTTTCTTTGGTGGTTTTTCCATATAGCCAAGAGAGCCTTGTCTATCACTAGTTACCCTTGGACCCAAGTTCCTGTTTTTGTGCCAGCTTGCTCACCCTTAGCCATACTCCTGTCCTTGGGAGGCAGTGCTGGCTAGCTAGCCTGGAGTTGACCTGAACAGCCCAGCATAATGGTTGGAGTTACGGCTGCTGTTTCAGAAGCTGACACTGACATTAAATGAAACAGAACTGGACCAGCACTTACTACTCTGGAAATGCCATCCTCTTAGGAAAAAGCATTTTAATTCTGAATAAAACATTGGGTTGGCTTTTAGCTCATGAATAGCACTTTATTCCACTTGAATAAATATCAGTACCGACAAGTAACTGCATCATGCCATGACCTTATGTAACTGCATGGCAACATTCCAAGTTAATTTTGGCTATTATTTCCACAAACATGTAGGACAGGATTTTGTAGGTATTTGATTCCTACTTAGGCAGTGCTTTAGCACATGGGCTGTTAAACAGCCTGAAAATTATCAAGGCTCCATGGACTAATTAGTTCTGGCTTCAGACACTGACAATATATCAGATACTTCCCAGGCTCCTCCTGAAAACTTCACATCTTAAAGGAGCATGTGACAGATGAGTGTTAACAAATGACTGAAGAGCTAGAATTTTATGAAAGGGTTTGGAAAGCAACATTGCTTTGTTAACAAGGAAAGTTCAAGCAGCTAAAAGTCACTAGAAGACAAATACCTTCTGATCTTACTTTTGTTCTTCACAATCCATGAGGAAGGACTGTCTACCAGTGTGTAATCAGGGAAACAAGTTTTCTTCTTGCCTCACTGGGCCCATGACCAGCCAGTCTGCTTTCTGCTTGGACAACTGAGTGAAATACCTTGGACAACTAAATGAAGCTTCTAATGCTCATGTAAGATCACTCATGGAACTGTCCCAGCTGGTGTTTGCTTGCCCTTGCCATGTGCTGTCATTGCAAAGGTGAACTTGACCATCATGGTTCTACTTTTTAAGACTGTTGAAATAGGAGGTCATGTTCATGCAATAACCCCCTTACTGGAGTTGGAGTCTTATTAAAGATAGATCTTTACCTCACATAGTAGCCCCAAGTTGTCATATGCTTCTAGTGGGATTCTTAAGAGGCACAGCACTTAGGTAACTGTTTCTGAATGCTTAAATATCTTTAAATTATGTTCCTGGGTTCACTGAACATAATTGCTGTGTAGTTTCAGAAATGCTTGAGTTATTGCTCTAAATGCAGTGTGGTAAAGTCATTCTGGTGCTTTGGGAAATTTTACACCTTCAGCTTGCTTGCTGCTTAAACAGGGAAGGTTATGTTATTGCAGATGCTTTGTATAGGCTATCACCCAAAATATTAGCTTCTGGAAGCATACACTCCTGCCAGATTTATACTGATTTTTTTTATTTAATGTAGGGTAAAGCAGGTTAAGATTTGTATTAATGTTTGATGGAAGGCCCTCTCTCAGTCCTCAGTTGCTATACAGCATTGCTGTGCTCTGCCAGGAGTCCACTAACCTTTCATATAATATGTAATAGGTGTTATAGCCAGTGCTGCAGAGGATTTTTTTCATACAGGAGGATTCTCAGCAATTTTTTTCTGCAGCTTTGGTAAGACTTGCACTGGTTCTTTCTACAACATCAGTGCCAGATGTTGTACGTAAAGCAGGAAATTATATACTCCTCCCTTGCTTATTGAGCAGAGACAACAACCTACTTTTTAGACCTAGCTGGGAGAGGTTGCTAGAAATGCCAAGTTTAAAGAGAGAGATCAAGTATAGGAGATGAGAAGGCAAGACAAAATTCACTAGAATGTGACAATGAATGTAAAATCTCAACTGAAACACATTTGATGTACTGACATTAAAGGGATTGTACTGAATATGTAATCATTGTGGGTATATGCAGGGGGTTTTGTATTGTAAAATAATCAAACGAGTGGTTCTTTGTACACTGATGGAGATCTCAGGAGAGCTGTAATGATCTAGATTTAAAGAGATACCAGCCTAATTATGTACTGTGGTATTTGTCTGTTCCTGAAGGAATGCAATGTCAGAATAATACCATGTGTGTGTGATGCTTAATCTATGTATCTTGAAGCATTTTTACAAATACTAAGCACATAATTCAGTAGCATTCTGCTGGGCTGTGTTCACAAGCATGGTGATTCACTAAATACAGAGATCAAGTTGAAGAGCCCCTTGTGGACAACCCCAGTGCCTATTTGGCCATGCCTGGACTGCAGGTTCTTTTTATTTGCCCTATAGTTTTTCCCGTCAGGTTCTGAGGAGCAGTTAGTTGTTTGGCTACTATGCTGCTTAATAGCCAAGTGTCTTATGCTGTCCATCAGGCTGTTCCAGGGTCTGCAGACTGAGCTCTGCCACCTGTCCATGCAGGAAGAGACTATGGCCTGGGATGTGTGGCAGGGAGCCACCATAGTATTGGCCTCTGGATGCCATAGCTGTAGAGGTTTGACCATTCTGCTGCCAAGCATGAGAAGAGAACAATAAAGGAAGACATCAAATATACTAATTCTCATTAGTAAGCAAAGCCTTAAATGTGACACTGAGAATTACAGTTTTAAGGGGATACATCTTTTATCTTTCAGAAATTTCTAAAACATGTTGAAAAATGCAGAGTTGATTTGGGTCAGGCTCTTAGCAGCATTTTCTACCATAGACAGAACCACTTTAGGAGTTCTTTGTATGCATGTATGTTACTGTTGTTTTTACTGTTTAGCGCTATAGTATGAGAACTAGATAAAACAGCTCTGTGAAAGTTAGAGAAAAGGCAATCAAATTGTCTGCTGGGACTGCTGCTCCAACAGAGAGTGTCAGTTGAGTACAAAGTCTTGTCACTTTCTGCTTTAATCTTCTGGTAGCTTGAAACAGCTTTGTTGGCCACCATCATCCTTCTTCTCTAGTATACACTCTGAAAACATCTCCTGAATTACATCTCTATTGCTGTAGCTAACCTTATATATGAGCATTATTTGAGTTTTACACCTCTTGAAAAAAGTCGCACTGGCCTGAAATTGGAGTAACACATTGACATTGGTGCATCAGACCCTTAAGTTTCTATTTTGAGGCAGGGCAAATCAGCAGGTCTGTGCTGGCAGCATCGGTCATGTTTGGCATCTTGGTTACACCTGCTCTTTTTTGCTGACTTCTTTATTATAAAGACACCTTTGAACACTTGCAGCAATTTTCCTTTTTTAAGAGACCAGATTTTCTCCATGCTATTGTTGACAAATAATTCCCTGTGAAGTATTCAGGCACTAACGCTTTTTCTTCTTTTCTGGATTTTCCCACTCTTTCTCTTTGTGGGAAAGATTCTGTCTGAAGCTGACACTTGCTGGGCAGTGTAGTCATCCAGTAGATCTGCAGATCTGTTCACACTGCTTTTTCTGATCATGTCAGATCTGTAATAGCTGCCAAGTTTACTAAACTTACAGGATGCCACTGATGTGAATTTTTGATTTATGATTTTGCTGTGAGAAAACACCACATGGTGTTTTCCAAGACAATGTGTAATTTTTATTTCATAGAGTTATATTAAGTGGAAAAAGATTCTAGCTGTATTTTCCATGTATTTTCATGTATCTCTATTAATAAAACCTTACTTAAAGGCAGTTCTGCAGTTACACTTGTGGCTTGGTGGTCAACGCCTTGTTCTCATATGCAAGTCAGTTGATTCCTCTGGTGCCTCATCGTACTCAGGAACCATGGACTCTCACAGTGTGACTCAGGCTGCCACGTATTTTACTGTATATTCTATATAGAGATTTTCTTTGAATCGTGAGTGGATAGACAGGATCAAAGTGACAATAACAAGCTTTGTCTGTGTTGCGTCACAACGGAGAAAATGCCCTACAAAACCAGATTGAAGTGTAGGATGTTGCAAATTAGGTAGCCCTCCAATTAAGACATCTTTTAGCTCTACTATTGCCAGTGGTCTCATCTTGTCTTCTAGAGGGACTGAAAATCTCAGCCCAATGTAGCAATAAACTTGCTTCAAAAATCATTCTTCTTGCTGCCAGAAAAAGGATGAAGTATATCAGATTACTTCTCAATAAAGCTACTCCTCTCCTATCAGGAGTGCATAAGAATACTTGTGTATATTTTTGACCTGCAACAGCAAGCAATAGCAGTGCATTCCAAGCTGGAGCTGCCTCGTTTAGGTGCCCAGCACCTTCAATACCAGAATCCACAAAAACCTGAAAAGTCACAACTTTAGGACATCTGTGCATGGTGTTAATGAAAACACTTAGAAGCATTGTTAATTACAAGAATTGAAATTGCAAAATAGACTTGGAATATAAATATAATCACAGACAGTGAAAACAATCAATAAGTTTTTCTGTGAGTGGAAGGGGTGAAAAAGCTTATTTCCTTTTCGTTTTTGCTCTTTCATACTAACTATACCATAGCTTCCCTGATGTATCTGTTTGATGGAAGACAGTATATGTGGTGTTTGGAGTTGTACCTGTGAGGATTACCTAGCTGGCTGTTGAATTGGGATGTCCGAGAGTGCTGCCCTCTTTTCTTTTCTTTTAGTAGTGACACTTTATTTGGGATTTCACTCCTATTACTAATTTCTTTTTAGCTTCTAGGACCCTATTTGAACTCTATCTCAAATTTGGTTAATTTTTTTTCCCACTGAAATCAGAAGAGTTTCTGTGAAGAAGGAGGGAAAGGGAGGAATTGCCAGCTGGACAAAATATTTGCATTTTGTTAGGAAAGCAGAGAAGCAGAATAGAGTCTGTACCCATGCCTGACTGAGTACTGGTGAAGGAGGTCTGATGCATGGTGGCCACAATTATAATAGAAGTGACAATTCAAATTTGTTTGGGTATGCTTTTAATGAGAAGGTTGGGAAAATCATCAGGAACTTTTCACTGTAAAAGAAGCAGACAAGATGCGTTCTCCTCCAGCTGCCACTGCACAGGCGGACTCGATTATTTACTGCATTCCCCTTACAGCATTTTTGTGAAGAATTTTGTATTGCCTGTGTCGAATTTTCAAAATCTGCTGTGTAAGTCTTAAACAACCCATTTGTCTTCCTAAAATAATCTACAGAAATTGCTTAAAATCATGGTGCAGTAATATCACACACTGTTACTTTTCTTCCTTTACTGAAAAGCAATTTAGTTTGCTTTCCATGTAAGAACTGTGTATTTATCTAGTACTGCTGTTTGCTTTGTGTAAATATTATTCTTTGTAATATGTAATTTCCAATTGGTTCAGAACAAGAACAGCCAAGGCTCTGAGAAGCAGGTGGTGGGGCCTCCCCAGCACAGCCTGATGTATTTAATACTGTTTTTTCATCCTTTAAATAAAAAAGTGAAACATGATTACATAAGGTATGAGCAGGAAATACAAAAATATGTAAGAAGTGAACAATTGAAATCTAGTGGACTAGAAAGACGTTTTACATCCAAAATTGATGATCTACTACTGTATGTCCTGGCTCTATGAAATCTATTCATCTAGTGGTTAGATTGAGATTTCAATATGCTAATGAAATTATTTTTAGCCATGTGCAAGGGCTTTTCCCAGAAGAAAAGGCTGTTTGCTCCAGTGGAAAGGAAACTTAAAAGTTCACAAAATTATATCAGTTGTCATATCAATTATATCAACTTATATAGTAAGTTGTCCTTTAAATAGATATCTTTTAAAACCAAATGTAAGTTTTAAAATACACGTCTGAAAGCCAGATCTTTCAGAATGGCAACCTAAATGCCGTGGGTGTTTCACTCAGAGCATCCTTTTAGCACTTTGACAGAAGTTGTCTTAGTGCAAGAATCAGCTTTTCTCATTGCCCCTCTGATGGGGAATATGCCTGCTAAATTTCCCCAGAGAGCTGCTGTGTTGTTACACTCATAGTATGTGGCTAGGTTTAAAGGTCTGTTAGTGAATCTTCAACAACCCCCTTCTCTTTCTCTTATAGTTGATTGTTTACAGTCTTCCATCCTCATCATTATTATTTGTGTAGTGACACTTAAAAGCTGTGTCTCTTTGAATCTGGTTATGTCTTGTTAAAACTCTGGGACAGGATTGGCTCTGGATTTTTATTAGTTGCATTCCTTTGTGGTGGTACAGCTTCAGTGCAAGAGTGGATCAAATAGATGGGAAAGTTTCCTGAGGCATTTTTGTTTCACCCTTTGGAGTTCTGTCCTACAATGAATGCCAAAGCTGCAAACTTCTTGTTCTCAGTTAACTCATGCTCCAATGTAATCTTACTTGCTTTATGTGAAGGAAATATCCTGGTGAAACATTCTCATCTTGGGTTTAGTTAAATTGTGCCATTCTGCATCTTTTGTGCTGTGTCACTTGCCTGCTTGCATCCTGCCAGGAGACAGGATCTGACCTTTTATTTTGTGTGTACAACTTAACAAAGCCAGACCTCTAGTTAAGCTGATTTTAGGACTCTGTTTGACAAAGGTTATAATATTGATGTAATGTTATATATAATATTGATATAATGTTATGCTCTTCTTTGATCAACCTCTTTCTTTTTCTGGAAAGATTATTATTCAGTTTAGTCCTGTAGTTTACCCTTCATTATCTTGTGTCTCCATTTCTCTCTTTTGGTCATGTGTTCAGCCTTAAAATTTCCTTGGTATTTTTTTTCACTTCAGAAATTCTACGGTGCATCTTCATTACTGTACCCACTGCATATCTCAAAAGCTGCTCTAATCTTGGTGATGAGTAACATGACAGATTGTAGGTAGGTAGGATGAAAACTGGTAATGAGGAATGGAAATCAAGTTTACCATTTTTTAATGGTGATATATTGTACTGTGACAGAAACACCATTCAGAAAATGAAATAAATAGAAATGAAAAAAGCTTTTTAATACAAAATTCCTCCCCACACTGATGTGTCAGCTAGTAAAACTAGGCTATATACTTTATGCCAAACTCAATCACAAAAAAATCACAATTTGAGTAGTTTTTAAATGGTAACTAAAAGGATATGGATTTTTTTACACAACTGAATTAATCTGTGAGAATGTTCCATCATTTCTTTAACCAAGTCACTGTTCAGAATCACAGGGTAGTTTGGACTCTGCCTAGTGTGTACTGTTTTAATCCTTTAAAACTCATATATTATATTTTCCTCTAGTTTTTCTTTATCATTTGCATCCCAGAGCCACATAATGAAAAATATTGCAAACATTTAGCACACCTCACTATGGAAAATACAGATTAAGCTTGTGATTGGATAATTGGCACAGAGTTGCTAATGTAAATGCTGTTCATGTCAATCTGCATGATCTTTAAACCTAAACTATCTCAACATCAGCCAAATTCAAGGAGCCAAGTGTCTGCCTATCATGGAATTGTATATCTGTTTCTAAGACGTCAACAGATGGGACACACAGTCTTAAGCTGCACCAGGGGAGGTTTAGGTTGGACATTAGGAGGATATTCTTCACTAAAAAAAGGTGATTGAGTGCTGGAACAGGCTGCCCAGAGAGGTGATGGAGTCACTGTCCCTAGAGGTGTTTAAGAAAGGACTTGGTGTAGTGGTTAGTGCCATGGTCTAGTTGACAAGGTGGTGGTTGGTCACAGGTTGGACTTGATGATCTCAAAGGTCTTTTCCAACCTTGTTGTTTCTGTCACTCTGTGAACGGCTTCTTCAGTGGCTAAAAGAGGGAGGAGGGAGTTTTTTTATTGGACATATCCATAAGCCACTTCACATTCTTCTTTTTTTTTGGTACTTTTTTTAATTGTGTGCCTTCTTCCTTGAAGTAGTCTCTTCACTCCTTGTGACATCTCCAGTGGATTGAAGGCGTCTGTTTAGGCTGTGTATTGCACTCCCCTCCTGCCCTCCCCATTTTCACTCCTTTCCTTCTTATTTCTTGTTGTTTTTTCTTCCTTTTCTAACATTTAACTTCCAGTGGGAGTTTCTTCCTTTTTTGCTATCCCTGCGTACCTTCATTCCTCACTGTCCCCTCTTGTCATGTGGTTTGAAAATGTTTGTAGGGCGAAGCTGAAGTGAGTGCTGTTACTTTGCTTTTTTGCCTAAGGACAGTTGTACAGCAAATAGTCACAGCAGGACTCCAGGTTAGAGCTGCAGAACAGCATTTGTGTGTGGGCTTTTTCAGTCTTGGTGAGGGTCAGGCAGCAAAATAAATTGTCCATAATTTGAGGAAATCACTTGCACTGACTTCAGTGTGGAGTAAAAACCTTGAAATCTGCCCCATCTGACTAAGGCCAATGCACTGAAGTTTGTTAATGCAGTATACCTAATCTTTATGTTAGGGCACAGCTGAATCACTGTTACTAATATTTGCACTTCAGTTGGATAGAAGTCAGTCATTCCCATCCCATACATTTTGAAATCTTCAAACAAGATTGTACAACTTGCTGTTGTACAAAAAGAGATTATGCTTAACAGACTGTTTAGAGGCCTTTTATAGGGAACTTCAGACATGAGAGCCATGAGATGTTGGGCTGTAAATGTGGATGTAAAACCATGTAGTTAAACACTGTGTTAAAAAATAGCTGAAACATTATTGTGAAGTCCTGTGGGGAAGTACCATGGGCAGCATTTATTATAATATAGTGTCCTTGAGAGGGACTCCAGATTTGAGCATCTTTGACCCACGTGAGGTTTATGCTAGTGAGGTAATTCCAGGGGTGCCATTGCAAGGACTGCTGGGTGAATTGGAAGCCCAGCTATTTCGGGTTCCTGTTAGGTGATATCAGTCTGATTGTGAGTGATCTTCTCTCAGAACAAATGCTTTTCTATCCTCTGGGAAGAATAGACTGTGTTCAATCATCCTTCCTGAAATATAATTGTTTACCTTGTCTTTACATTTTCCCTTCTAATTTTGTATTGAACTTGCTTTGATTTTTCTGCAGCGTTCCTGAGTGAGCCACACAAGCTGCTTTTTAAAGCAGCTCCCACTGTAATCAAAATTATATTTAAAAAGCTTTGAAGAAAGATAAATGTTAAAAGGGAAATTGTAAGTTTACTTATTTACACTTATTAAATATCCACGTTACTGTTATGCACAATTTAATAGAAACAATCAATTTGGAGACTTATCCATGAAGAGGCAGCCTTTGATGTTAGATGAGTATTGGAGGTTGATGTGCACTTGTTTCCATGAGAAGCGTTAGATTGACCCCACTGAACTACTTAAGAGGTTTATATTGATTGTAGAGGAATTAATATTTAACCCAGAGTTTCCTTCCAGATGAAAAGAAATTTCTAGACTAACATACTTCTGTGTTCAGAGGTTATAAATATGAAAAGCAGAGTTATAGAGCAGCTCACCAGCTTTTTCTTTCTTTCAGATCTCCTTTTAAAAATATATATGATGTGAAGGAAGAAAAGAAACTGTTTATAACCGTGAGTAAAGCCAGTGCTGTGCACTGTGTCATCACAAGGCCATGTGTCATTTAAGTTGCACTAAAAACCTACTTTTAAAACTTAACTACTACAGAGACCTTGTGGTGACCTTACAGAATTTTACTACAGAGGAGCGTGACTTCAGTGCACTGTCAGAGCACAGCCTGCACTAGGAGGTTTCCAGTTTTTCTCATCTGAGTAGCATACACATCAGTTCCTTCAGATGAGGTCTGTTTCATAACATTCATGCAAAGATGCTGGTCATATGTATCAGGCCTTCTGTATTTTCAAAGTGGCAGTTTCAGGGTGGAACACAAACTTGGTTCAGAGGTTCTTGCTGACTTCCAGCTTACTAAGTACACACAATCCTTGCTTTTTGCTTGGTTTGGGGGCTAAGATATGTGATCATAAACAAGATGCTTATGTTGCCACAATTACAGAATTTACCATTCTGTCAAAGCACTTTCCAAACCCAGATATTTCTCTTTTATGACTTTTTGTCTCAGCTGAAGATCTGCTCCAGAAAATTTCTGAAGATCACTCAGGGGTGCATACAATGTAGAAGAAATACTGTAGGAGGCAGCTTGTAGCTGCCCAGGTGAGGAACTGAACAAAGCCAGCCTCATCTTGTATTTGTGAGTCTCCTATTACTTGTCTTGCAAACTGTGTTCATCTGAAAGAGCACATCTTTGCTTCTCTACACATCATAATGGTATATGTCAAAATAAGAGGTGTGACTCTGAAGGTAAAAGGAAGTGTTTTGTACCTGGAACTTCAGGAAATTTTTCTTCCTGTTGTTCATGACCCAAGAGATGATTCTAGACTTGGCTTGATTTAAGTCCAGTTAATGTAAGTTTAAAGGTTGGCTGTAGTGGCAAGAAAAATTATGTTAGAACAGCACATTTTTCTTAGTTATTCTCCTCTTTGTTTTTGAGACCTATCTACTGGCTTTGCTAATAAAGATGCAGTTTTACAGTTCTTAATGTTGCAGAACAGTTTGAAGAGGAATGAGGTTCTCTTTTGTTACTGCATTGTTCAGCAAATTCCAGCTTAGGTTTGATTTGCTGCTTCTCTCCTACATGTGGTAATGAAAGAGGAAGTAAGGGGAGCACAGCTTTATTTTATGATCTTACATTGTTTTGAAGCTGTGTTGGTGACATAATCATTTAATTCTAAAGATGTCACAGTGAAAAAGTAAATATGAAAATGTATAAAGCTCTTTTTCAGCCACTTTAAAGAACTTAAACTTCTTGTTAAAGGCAGTTAAATATTTTTTTCTGTAAATACATTATCTATTCTATGTTTACACAACTGAAGTAGAAGAAAGCACATGAATCAGATAGACTGTTCTTAATTTGGGTTTTTTGTCCTCTTTTAAGTATTTACGGTCTTTCCCACTCCTCCCAGCCAAGTCCTGTCTCCACCCAAGTGCCTTTCCTGAGTGGATTTCTCTAGGAGACAGAATTGGAGAGCTGTATGGTGACATTTCTATATTTAAATTAGGTGGAGCAGAATAGGCTGTGTAATTCGCTTAATCAGTGCTCATGCTCCAGTTTCCTTGGATGTGAGTTTTTGCAGTGCAGTCTTATCTTTGGCTTTCTATCTGTTGGGCATGATTTCAGAGAGTTGGGTGCGTTTTTCTTCTTGACAAAATATCAAGGGGATTCTGTGATAAAGGAAATTCTACACACAGAACTTTTCAAGCATAATAAATTGATTTCGGTGGGAACGTGATGGAAAAATATATGCCTCCAAAATAAAGGGATGGAGTAAAATAAAGCATAAATGATTAGAGCTATGCAGAAACATTCTGAAAACAGTAAATACATAAATAAATGGAAAAGATGCAGATTCATCTGTACCTATTCTGGGCTCAGGATTCAGCAATTTTCGTACAGGCATTTCCTGTGTTTATTTCATCTGAACATGACTGAATAGTGCTTCATTTCTGCTGTTTCAGACCTTGTCTATCACATTTTAATAACTTGAGAGACTGACGTATACAAAACAGTCTATTTCTGTTCAGTAAGTTGTGGTGAGATCCTCACGTGGCCTATTTTCTATTTTTCCACAAAATAAGGTGTTTTTTTTTCTATTGTGGCATTATATGTTTGTAATATATCTTTATACTTTCCTTCAGAAATACCTCAGTTCTGTTCTCTTACCTGTACTGTTGGTACCAGTAAATATTTATGTTCTGTTAATGATAAAGGCAGACATTTAGCAGGATACTTGGTGTTCTAGAGGGAAGCCCCAGCTTCAAACCATGATTTTTTATCTAGTATTAAACCGCCATGGGTTAGGTCCTTTTTGTAATACCCAGTTAAGTGACATTGACCTGAAATGTATGAAAATTTTCTGATTGATCTTGCTTAGAAGAAATACATTTGGTAATTTCTAAACATACTGAAAAAGACAATATCTGAAGTCAGAATTAGGCTGAGTCTTCTGCGGGGAGTCTCAGCACATGCTGTTTTATTATTGCAAATGCAAGGGTGCTGTTTGTTTTTCCCTTTGTAAGAAGACTGGGATAAAAACCAGCTATCAGTGTGATAATCAGTCTGGGGTAGTTTTTTTGGTGAAAATCTGTAAGAACATTAGGCACTTTTTGTTGGATAACACAAACGGATAGCAGGCAGATGACCTGAGATTTTACCTGTCAGTTCAGTGAAGACCAAATTATGAGATCTAAAGGCAAAAGTGTGGGTTTTGAGACAGCAATCTCCATTTGATTTGATGAGTGAAAAGAGGGTCCAAAAATCTTCATAGGCACTTTCTTTCATGGGCTTCTCTCCTAATTGTTCTTGAGGAAAGACAAGAAACAGTGCACCATGGGAGAGGCGCGCCCTTGTGAATAATGCTCACGAGGGAGGTGGTTCACTGCCAAATTAGAGGAAGAACAGAGTTGTACTGAGAGCATCAGTGATCAATTATTTATTGTCAAAAGAAAATCGAGAAGCTGGCTCACATTGTCAAGCTACAGCATATATTCCCCAAGAGAAACCATTGCAGAAGCATTGACAGCTAGTACAGGAGTATTGCTGAACTCAGGCAATACTCACAAGAATAGCATCTGATAAAATAATTACACAAGGTTTTGAAAAACATGTAGAAGGGTCACCTTGATGTTTGGCTTAGGACTTCTGTACCTAAAGTGAATTATTTTGTATTACTCCCAAGTTTGCAAGTTAGGCAGGCTTTGCTTTGTCACCTTCTCTGTTGCTAGTTAGGGGTAGGCAGAAAAGGAGGCAGCAGAAGTGGTGAAAAATGATGCTGGGATTGAGATTGTGAATGAGGGAGAATGAGAAGAAAAAAGAAAGATCATGTACTGAACCAAGCACCTTTTGAGATCTACAAAACTGTCTCCAGTGTTACAAGACACTTAATTCCTAGAATCTGGCCACAGATTCCTAGCATATGTAGATTCATCATGGCATGGGGAAGCATATGAAGCCTGAGTCCCTAGTGCTACAACCTGTCACTGCCTGGGTCCTTATTGCCCAGTCATTTTGGCCAACTGCAGAACTGCTGCCCTTGGGGGAGTACTTGGTGTAGAACCCATGTTCAAATCTTCATACCTAAGCAGTCTTCCCTTCATCAGTCCTGTGTCTTCCCTCTTAGAGTGCTGGGGTTTTGGTACACAGGAAACATGGACAACATAAGCTCATCTCTATTCTTTACATGTATCTGGCTTATTCTGGAATGTTTGTAAACAGATACTTGCTCTTCACTACTTGCAGCAGAAGAAAAGGGACTAACCACAAACACCAAAGACGTATTATATATATCTTGTGTATGCTAGAAGCTTTTTTCAGGAATTCAGAGATAGCTTGCATCAAAATTATAGTAATTGCCTTTCTAAACATTAGCATATAAAAATATACCTAATTATGTTCACAGAGTTGAAGAAAACCTATTGTAGTCCTGAAAGCCTATGAGAAAACTGCAGCTAACTACAAATAAAGCTCTAATTTGAGCATGCAAAGAAACGTGCCGAAAAACCTGAAAACGAGTGGCCTTAGAAACCATTCCCTCACAGCACCTTCCTAGTGGGGCAAGTGTGTGATTCTGTTTCTTCTTCTGTTCTCCCCAACTGTTTCTTGTCAACAGTCTCCTTTGCTTTAGGCCGTAGCAGTGGCTGTAAAGGTCAAAATGTGTTGATTTTCACCACTGCGTGGGTATGAGGTAGTCAGCAACTGAAAAAAAATACTGTCTTTATTACTCATGCTGTCAGATTAGATGTAGGAATTGTCTGTTATTTAAGCTGTTGCATGACAGAGTTTATAAATTGCTGGAAATCTGAAGACAGAGTGAATAGGTCATTGAATGTAGCTTTAAAAACTGCTGTCATGTTGGATTTACAAAACTTGAAGACTTCTGGTAATAAACAAGAATATGATGATTTGATAATTGTTGCTGTCCTTCGTAAGGAAAGCCTTTCCAGACTTCATACCACCTGTAGAATACATTTTCAAAAGCCTTTTTTAAATATCTAGTCTGTTAATCTTCAGGATGATTTTAAATGCCACCTATGAATATAATTGAACTTATTTAATTTTATTTTCATTTACAGACAGTATGGTAACAAGATAGGTCTCATTATCTCAGCTTTCAGTGATCTCATGCCTTGAACTTTATTATTCCATCTGATACTGGCAAATCTTTATGCAGTTACTTAGGTCTGTCTTCGCATGCTTAGGTTTCCCAGCAAACAGTGTTTCCCTGACTCCTTGAAATAAGTTTCCCTTGACATTTAATTTGGCTGATGAGGTGACACAAGTTTAGGCATAAATTATACCTTTTATGTCAGCCTACGCCCACTGAGATATCCTCATGAGAGACTATGTGTAGGCAGTTGTATCAGCCCTCGCTCCAGAGATACCCAGATATAGAAGAAAGTTTCATTTATGCAGAGGTGCCGTGGAGGAGTATGAACAACTGAGCTTTCTGAGGGCATGCCTTGAATTAATTCCTCTTCTGGTAATGCTGCGTGAGCTCCTTCCCAGGCAGCCCAGCTCACAGGGTTTGCTCTATCAGATTCATGCATTGACTGATCCCAGGGCAGGGTGGGACCTTCATGGAGAAGGTGACAGAGTGGACATCCTTGGGAGCAGTACCAAAATCCTGCATTGTCCATCAGGAGTCTGTGCTTTTGTTCCTGGTGCACTATGGTGAGCATGAGGTGTGCCTGAATGGGATTAGCTGCCTCCTGTAAAATTATGTATCTAATTCTGGCTTACTCTACCTGTAGGCTTTTTCTGAAGGTGGGTCCTCATATCTTTTGGAAATTGTATGATGTGTTCTGTGTTTTGTCTCATGAGAAGAATAATCAGGAAAAATATTAGAGAATTAATCAGCCAAAAAATGCCATGCAGTTTATGATGGCTGTTGACATGGTATAGGAAATAAAAGAAAAAAATTACTCTTTCCACAGATTAAGTTCCTTATAGAAGCGGCTTAAATGTGGGCTAGTAATGTATTTCTGGGAAAATGGTATTTTGGGAAAAACAGAACGAAGAAATGACTACCAGGTGAATAATGATAAAGACGAAGAGAAAAACATACTATACAATTTGTTTTTATCTTGTCCCAAATGAAACATTCCAATTTGCCATCTAAAAATCACATTTCAAGACCAAATTCAGTAGAAGGTGGAATGAAACGCTTATCTACTGTTTGAATAAAATGTTATTTCAACCCCTTGCACACACTTTCAGTTTCTTTCTTTTTCATTTGGCCAATGAAAATTATTTTTTCCCTTGGTTTATATGTGTGATTTACTAGTTGAACTGATAAAATAATTATTTCTTATGTTCTTCCTCTCACTGAGTTCCAGGCATGGGAATGGGTGCAGAATATGAGAAACTGAATGGTTTGAGAAAGAAAATAGGAGAGTTTTATCCTCAAATGAAATAGCATTTGTTTTGTGTGACTGACCAGGGATATAGCATAGATTCGCTTCTATGAGTATTCAGCTGGATTATGGGTGAGATTTAAATAATATGTTACTAAGCTTTAGGATGTAATAGCTTGTCTAAAAATAGGATTGGATTATTAAGATTAATGTAATCTTTGTGGCTTTTGTTATTATTTAGAATGCAAGACATTCAGTCTTTAGTGCTAGAATTGATGATATTTTCATTTCCATTTCCTAGAAAAATAAATGCATAAGGGATAATTCAAGCATTGTTAAAACACAGTGGGCAACATTTAAAAGGGAATGCACTCAAACAACTCCAAAGAGCAAAGCATAGAACTTTTAAATTAAAATTGCACTATTGCACTAAACTTGCACTATCTCAATTATTATGTTTAGTTGAAACCTGCATGAATTTCAGCTGGTTGATCACTTCTAGCTCACTCACCCAAAGGACTGTATGACGAATTTTATTTACGCTGAACATCAGAATCCCTATTCCACAAGCTTGTTTTCTGACAGTTCCAAAGGGAATTATAATTGTTTATCCTTAATCATGACAGTAGCATTGTGTGATTGGAAACAAAAATGTGTTTCTTATTAATTGAATGATTTGTATTTGATAAAAGAGCAATTTTTTCCTTTGGTGTTATTTCTGTCACTTCTGTGAGTTTCTTAAGCCTTAGACAGAGCTTTGAACCTTACTGATCATGTCATCAGCATTCACTGAAAAAAAATATCAGTTGCTGACATCAGTTACAGTTATATAGCTTATAGTGGTATAAGGGATGTTATTTTTACAGTGATGAAGTTTCATCTGCTAATACAGTTTTCATAGGAGGATATACATAATATGAGGTGTTTGGTACATGTGTTTCATAGCCTTGTTTCTAAATACTGCTTTAGTGTCTTGGATTTAAATGCTTAGAGTTTTCACACTACATACTCTCTATTTCAAATCTGACACCAAAAGTGGTGTTATAAAGCCTTAGCTCATCTCCATTCCTTTAATAAAGTAGCTTTCTACCTTGGATTCAGATGAGTAGTGTAATTTCAATTGAGCTCTAAAACAATCTTTACGGGAAATCACACAACTAAGTAAAATATTGATTTATTAGAACGCTTAAAGTCATGCTTTGGGGAAGATGAAAGAGGAAACTGGTCTAGCACAACTTTGAATGAAATAAAAGCAGTGTGTGCTCCAGTCAAGAAAGCCGGCCTTGTAGTGTTGAGAGTAAAGACGTGTTTGATTGTCTCATATCTCATGTGTGCGTGAGAAGCACAAGGCAGGAGACACACAAATATAAATAACACCTATTCCCTTGAGTGGCTCTATACATCTGTACCTGACTGAATGTGCCATTGCTGTCTTTCAGAAATATCGACAGTATATGTCTGGACTTCTCACTCCTCCTTATGGTGTTATGGAAACTGGCTCCAACAATGACAGTAAGTATGAGAAGTTAGATATCAGGTGGCAGGCAAGCAAACAAGGAAAGGAAAGAAAGGGGAAGATGGAGATCCTCTGGGCTTGGGTATTGAACTTAAAAATTTTAATTCAGTTTGGTATTACGACCGCATTAATTCTGCGTGTAGTAGAAGACACTTTGGAACCTGCTCAACTGCCTTCCCAGCTATATACAAGTGTACACACAGAGCTGTTCAGAAATCTGCACTATGACCCAGGCTTGTTGATTAAAGCATACTGGATGATGTTGTGTAGCATTTTACTACTTGAGTTACATGAGCCATGGAACATGGCTATGAGTCCTGCTAATTAAATAAATATAATAAACTGTATCAACTTTTTTTAGTTGGGGTGGGCTACACAACTTGCTGGAGAATGTAAGTTAGTGCTTGAGCTTGCAGTAAACGTGCTGCTCTCTAACCTTTGTTGCATAGCTAAATAATTTTGGGTATGTTTCTGCCTCATGAGAACCTGTCAAGCTGTGGGATAATGTTGTAGACATGAATCCAAGGGCAGCCTTTGGAATTCATAACTTGTATAAATCAAAGCACTTTTATTTATTTGCCAGGGATTATCTCGATGCCAAGCAGGACAATCTCATGGCTAGCAATCGCATCTGCAAGTTTTGTCTCCTGTGTTAGATGTTCAACATGTTTTCTTTGCAGGATAATAGTATAGCATACATAGCAATGCTGATTAGTGCTATCAATGTCACATTTGACTGCCAGGTACTGAGTGAGACATGGATAATGTTAAATGAAAAAGTATAACTCCTGTCTACATGCTTCAGATATTAAGTTTTGAAAAAGTACTGTGCTTAGAAAGCTGTTTAAAATATCGATCCAAGTTAGCTTTTTGTCTTTTTTGTGTTCACTAGAGGAAACTTTTTCCTGAATAAACATTTCACTCTTTAAAAATCCCAGATTAATGTGTATGTTATTAAAGTACTGAAACCTCAAATTCCCTGTTCTACTGATAAATATTTTCACTGTCACTCAAAGAATGTACAGTATGTATTTATTTTTCTGTATTTTTTTTTTTTAGGAATGCCAGATAAAGACAGTATGTCAAGCAGTGCTCTTTGCCAAGTTTCTAAAAATTCTAATAAGGTAAATCACACACTTTTGCCTTTTTTTTGCTGGAGGGGGAGGAATTTGGTTACGAAAAATGTAAAAGTATTCAGCATTCAGTTGAAGGTAATTGCGTACAAATGCAAAACATGTGGTTGATGCATTTGAGTACAGTGTACAAATTCTAAGAATGCCTTAGACAATGGATTATTTAACTGAAGAAAACAGCTGGTTCAGGATTATTTCAGAGCTTACTGCTGCTGAAGTTTGTGTTTCAATCTGGTTTCTTGGTCTTTGTTGGAAAACGGTGAGCATAAGGAGGAAACGTGGCACTGTGATCAGTGGATAACCAGTGGATCATAAAATTCATTATTAAAACCTGTTTTAAGGCTTACCTGAGTCTGAACTGATGTGAAGGCATTGTTCTGGTCCTTTGCTCAGGGTGAATTTTCTCCTACTTTCAGAGAGCAGCTTTACATCCCAGTTCCCCTTTGTAAAATAGTTCTGTGCCTTCAGCCTCTCCAGATGAGGACCCACATGAAAAAACTCATGAATATTTCTGTGCCAGCTTCAGTACTGGAATAGAGTATATATATAGAATACTAGTGGGAAGAGATAGTGTCAGGTGTGGCTGTAAAGACTGATAACTTCTGGGATTTCTGTATGAGGGAAATAGAACAGCTGCAGTAACAAACATGCTCAGGTGCCTTCTTTCTGGGCATGAGAGTTTAATTGGATGTATTTGTGTGATGTCTTTAAAAGGCTAAAGGTATTTTTGTTGCACAAAAAGCATCTCTTGACAGCAGATGAAGACAAGGAATATTTTAGTGTATTTCCGTAATGCAAAAATAACCTCTTCCACCTCTCCCTGTCTGTCTGTCTTGCTTCCTTAAGGGTACTGACCTTTTTTAATTCTCACATTCAGGTTTTATTTAATGTATACATCTAACAGTATGCAGTTCCTTTTCCTAGAGCCTTATTCACTAGCTATACTACTTCTGGACACAATCTTATCCTGTAGGAACACAAATATTTTCCATGCACTAAGTGATTGTTCTTTGATACTTAGCACCTTGGATTCTGTAAGAATTTCATGGAACAGTTATAAATTATGTCTAAGTGCTTCTTTAGGTTGTTGGCATTTCAGTGGTACACTTGGAGTTAAGTCAGGTATGGGGTCTTGCTTGATTTCTCAAGGAATGCACCAGGTGCAGAATTCAAACTAAAAGATGTTTCTGTGTTTTCTGAAGAAGATAGGAGTAACAGGTAAAGGTTAAAAGGTATAAAAAAATCTATCTCCCCTAGAAGGTAATATCCCCCCTTTAATGGGAAGTGATGCTAAGAATAGTAAACACTCTCAGGTACAAAGTATTTTAGAAACTGAGAAAAATTTAATGATTAATACCTTTGCCAATAGCTGGATTTTTCTAGCACAACAGGACTCTTGCTGACAAAATAATTTCTTGGATAGGAGACAGAACTTGGCTAGGGCAGGCTCAAACTCCTCAGTGACTTTTACAAGAACCAAGTCCTTTGCAAACCATATTATCTTCCTTTCCAAGATGTATAAAGCAGACATCCTTCTCCCTCCCACACTGCACATATTTCTCTAGAGAAGAGCTGAGTGAGTAAATACATGACAAATACTTGTCACCTTGTTTCGTTCTGGAGGTGCTCAGACAGTCCCATGGCAAATGTGGCAGAAGCAGCTACACAGCATAGAAATGGTCCATGAATTCTAGTTCTTTATTTTCTCCATATGATCACAGTTCTCTTTAATTATATTCAGTGAAAGGCAAATGCAGCAGAGGTAAACACCTGAGTATTTTGTTTACTGCATGCAAACCGCATTCTGCGGTTTTAAACTGTGCATCTGTTACAGTGCTTACACAAAATGTCTGTTGCCCTTCGTGCCCTGCAGTCTGGTGAACCATCAGGGAGTTAGTGGAATTCCAAGGCCAAATTCCCAGAGTTGTTGCCAGCTTTTCAAAACAAAAAATCAAGATACTGGAAAACAGTGCTGTAATTCTAGACTTTACATATTTTGCTTGTTTTTAGGATGATGCATGACTCCCAAAATGGCTAGTGCATCAGGGAAGGGCATTCATCCAGCGAAACAGAAATGTTTCCAGGAAATCTTTAGACTGCTTTAGATGGCCAGAATGATACCTGTGAGGCAGGCAGCAAATACAGCTCAGAGAGGCTTGCAGACTACTTTGTAGTGTCCAGTAAGGAGCCTTCTAAGATCCAGAGAAAGTTCCTCAAAATCATTCAAATGGTAAGAAGACATTACACTCTTAGACAGATAGAGATAACATCCTCAGTAATTTTGTTCATGATGCCTTTAGTTCAAGGTGTGTGTGTGTGTTGTTTTAATTTTCCAGGGGAGTTTATAACTGTAAATAATTTGCTTCAGATGGAATTTAATGTATTCCATTCTGGAAATATGAAATGGATGTTTTTCTTTTTTAGCCTGTGGTGAGTCTTTTAGAAGTACTCTAATAGATATTTTTCCATAATTGCTAATTATTTGAGTTTCATCTTCATAGCTTGATTTTTTTCTCCTGTCACATCTATTAGTTTTTGATGAGTAACATAAGATTTTTCTTTTAATACATGCTTTGGAATTTTCTCACCATATGGGGATGTTTGGTTTTTCTAGTTCATTAAAATCTACAAAAAAAAAATTCTATTAGGAGAACGCAACAAAGAGATTTTTTTTACCAAATGTGAATTCATTTGCATTCAGGGTTACATTATTGCACATCATTTAATGCAATATAGCTGTTAAATTGAGCATAAAATACTGAGAGGGAGTATATTACTGTCTCCAGTTATGTTTTGGGGAATGGAAACAAAGTCAATTTAATGCTGTCTTACATAAGGGAAAATGACAGAGCGTTGGTCTTTTTAACTAGGGCAGACCAGTATCTGTGCACAAGGCTCTCTTACTCTAGTTTTCGAAAATTCCCATGGGGTAGAGTTGCATATGTGAGATGAATGTAACCCTAAAGCCAAAATTGCAAAATCAATAATAATTTCAAATACGTTTTTGGAAAAGATACAGAAGAGTACTTAGAACACAGGGGAGGTCGGGTTCCAGCATGCAGACAGAATAGTTAGTGGTCCTGGTTCCATATATTACCAGCAGAGCTGGCAGCAGGGTTACATGATGCTTTCCACTACAGGATACTGTTCTTACAATTTGGCCACTTTTTCACTGTTTACGCAGAATTCACCATGCTGAGAGTATGCTCCTGGCTGTTTTCTAAATTGAAATGGATCAAACCTGTCTGACATTGAGCTGGAGGAAAATACATAGCACATACTAAATAGCTTTTTCCAGTTTTCCACTGGGTATCCTGTCCTTTGGACTGGGAACTTGACTTCTGGGGCTTGTTCGTGCAGTAAGGAGCACCATTTGTGAGCCCCTAGAAAATAACCATATTGTTAAACATTGAAAAATATCAGTTGAAACGGGCTCAGCAGAGGCTTAGTGCAGTTTCACTGCAAACTTGAGCACTCAGGCTGTGGGCATTTTATGTGCAGAATTCCCACGCTGTTCATCTTTGCTGCTCATTTGCTTGGGCTTTCCTGTCTCAATGCTTAACCAGGTGGGGTTTCTCTCAAGGGCTTCTTTTAGTTGCTAGAGCAGTATTTTGACTGTTACAAAGCCAGACACTGATTGAAAGCCAGAGTTGTCTCTCCTGGTCTTTTAGACCTTTACTAGTACCCTAGTAGGAACAAGAAATAGTCCATCTGCTCTGGAGATATAAGATAGTTTGAAAGTAGAGGGTACTGGAGGAATGAGTTGTGGAGACAAAGGAATTAATATTGGTAAGGACAGAGGACAGCCCCACTGAGAGCATGAATCTCCACTCTCCTGTGGACTGTGGTGCTGAATGCTATTTTCTGCTATCGGGAAATGTCTTAAAATCCTTTGCAAACTGTGGATGCCTGAAAGCATAGACATGATACACAGACAGAAGAGAAATTTATGGTTTGTAAGTTATTTATTCAAGTAGTAGATAGTAAAAGAATTCTAACCCTGCTAATGGTCCAGGATGAGGTTTTATATTCTTTTCCTTAATGGAATCACCATATTGCAATTTGCTGTAAGAATCCCCACACCTTTAGGATGCCACACTGAATTCTGCTTGAAAGGAAGGCTAAAAAACTAACTGCTCAAAAGCAGAGTATTTTAAGAATGGGGGCTGACTGAGCAGTGTTAATGAAGTCCTCTTATCTGTGTTTGTTGTGGTACAGACTTAGATTACCCGCTCACGTGTATTTTTGCTGTGACACACTACATTAAAACAACATCTTACCTCAAAGACCATGCTATCTTTCTTTTTGTGCAGCTTCACCTCGGTGACTGTTTAAAATGTACACAAGTTTGCTCCTTCTTCATGGAGAGCATACATCCTGTAAGGAGGAAAGTGCTTTTCATCTCCATTGTACTGAGCAGTCCATACTGAACACAGAAGACAAAAGCAGATTAAGCTGTGCAAATTCGTGCAGTAATTCTTGCTGTTGGGTGAAGAATATGTATTCTTTTCTGAAATCTTTCATGCTGTATTTCCATTATGTTCCCTATATTGTCTTCAGGTTTTTTATTGTGATATAGAGTTGCAGGAGCTCCCCCTTGTGCATGAAGTAATATTCGAAAAACACATGGATTGAGTTTGTGAAGCTTACAGGTTGAAAAATCTCCTTTATGTTTTTCATGTAATGTCTCAAAATCCTCTAGACTGGAAGCTTACTGGAAGTGATTTATTTTAAGGTATTTTGTATGCCAAAGCTTCTATAGATTGTGTGGCAGTACTTCTGTGAAAGTCACCTTTTCATCTATTTTCTTTCCTGACTAATTTGATGTGGTAAAATACAGATTTCTTTCCTTTACTGAATTTTCAATAAGATGTAGGTAGTGCGTTGATTTTTATGTATTTAAATAATTGAGGTGATTGTGAAAACAGTACTTTCCTTTTTATCAACTCTAAATGCATTTGATGCAATTATATCGTAAAGATCTTACTGTGGACAGAGACAGGCGTAATTGAGAGTTAATCCTCAAAGTACTGCAATTTCAACATTGCCTGGCAAATGAATATTCACTTATTTAGATTTTCAAGCACGTAAGTATGGCTCTGGTCACTTGAAGGTACACTGTTTCTAAACATGACATTGTAATTCACAAGGTTCAGCCTTGAAAAACCCACAAATGATGCCAATAATAATCATGTTCATTCACCACATTAGCTACTCTAGCAAAAACCACAATAATTTTACTTCTGACTTCCCTATTTCAGATTTCCCTATTTCTGATTTCAGTTTGCTTTTCCTGGATGACCATTGTCAAAAGAAAAGCTTATCTTTTAAGATATTCAGTGTCTTGTCAAATGTGGACTTTGATAGAGCATTAGCAGAATTCTAAGGGAAATGTTTCACGTGCTCATGAAATTGTGAGCCAAAAAAAGGAGAGAGAACAGGAAAGCAGGTAGTGTTCTATCAGAGTGCAATCACAAGGTGTTTGTTTGAAAGTTGTAGGATCTCCAACAGACATGAAGACTGTGTTAAAGGATGACTTATTTTCTGTGTGGAGGGTTTATGTATCTGCCCAGTGATACATGTGCATTAATTTCTATTCTCTCTTGGGTTGCTGCAGATGCCTGTTCTCCTACACAATATTTGCATAGGATTAAAAAATAATTCCCTTTTGTTTTCTGTTTTTTAAGTGATTGCATGAAAACGGTACATGCAAATATTTCTAAATAACATCTTTGTGCAGTTCTAACTGTACCCATTAATTTTAGGGGCTACTCTGATATTTTGGCACCAGTTTCACATATATGAAAGTAATTTGCTTAGAGGTCTGTCCAAGTTCTTAATTTTGCTCTAGATGAAAGTGCATAGGGTTCAATTATTATCACAGCCTGTAACAATTTGGCTAGTGCAGAGCTCTGCATATAGACCCTGGCAATGAGGCACATGACAACAGCTTATGGCAGGGGAGATACAGAGACAGGAGTGTGAGATGAGTAGGAGTCTGTGAAAAATAGATTTTTCATATGTTAGTAAGGAACTTAATCTTGAAAAATGTGAAGGTCTTTATATGTCAGCAGAGCTCTTTAATGTAAACAAAAATGTTAGCAAGTCTGCTGATTTTCCTAAGAAGACTTTGCGTAAACTAAATTGTTGCAGAACCGCCAGGGAATGTTGGGTATCTCCAGTTTCAGCCAAGCAGATGATACAGAGCTGTTGACTTCCCTTCTGAATGTCTTTGTGAATAGCAATACCTCAGACGAAAGCTTGCAACACCTCATCTTCTTTTACACAAAACAGCTCCCTGATAACCTATGAAATATCTATGATCCATGGTTTCATTGCATATCCTGAATTCTGGAGGTCCTAAATGGCAATTTCTAGTGGAAATAGTTTCTTGTGCTGTGCGTAATCATATGACTGAGCAGACCAATAAAGACCTAGCCAGAGTAGCCCCAGTATGAAACCTGCAGATTTGGGGAGTGTTTCTCATTTGATGTAGTACTATCCAGCAACAAGTAGCAGTGCACTGTGGAGAAAAAGAAAAGAATCCTTGGTCCAAGTTGCTGTATATTTACCTGTGTACATGTCAAGTTAACTTAATTCTCTTCAGTGCATACTTAATTCTGATCCATGTAATGAAGTACTAACCTATCTGACTAATCTCACAAAAGGGTTGTGGAGGTGCTTGGGGTAGCACAGGGAAGACAGTTTGGCTAAAGAGACATTTTTCCTTTTGGACTTGTCTTACCTAGCTGAATGAGTGTTGCTATTGTAGTTAACATAAATAACCTATATAATAGAAAAAATAACAGGAATTCCCAGAAGATACTAAAATTTGTAAAGTACTCAGTATTATGAATTAGATGTGGGACCATCTTTCCACATCACTCTCAGTTCCACTTGTCTGAGGACACACTACCTTCTCTGCCAGTGCTGGCAAGGCAGTCTGATAATATGTATCGTGGAGTCACATTTGATGACTCTTGCTTCTTGACTGTGTTTTCTTTGAGATTCTGTCCCAACCCCTAAAAAACATGCACATATGCTCCATTTATCTCTTGCAGTTGAAAGGCAGGAAGAGTGGGTAATTATACTGAGAAAAAAGATAGTCCCTTTCAAGGTTCATGTCTTCAGACAAGCGTATACAAGGAACAAACACATTTGGCACTTATATTTGAAATAACAAAAGGAATTTTTTTGAATCTTGTAATTATTTTCTCAAGTTTGGCAGAAAAATTGGATCAGAGATCTTAAAATCAGATTCTTTCTAGTCTCTCATATTGTCTCTCACACACAGAGCATTTTGACTGCCTGTCCTGCAATGCATGCTGGAAATTGGTATTCCGCAGTCAATTATAGTTCTGAGCCAGTAAGAAGTAATCAATGTGTCTGATCTGATCATTTAGCAGCATCTTTTTTTTTGCTTGTGTGTGGATGACAAAAATTTGAGAGGTTAATAAATAGTGGGAAAAAGCTGTCCAGTGATTTTGTTCTTTTTCTTGTGTTAGCTGGTCAGGAGCAGAAGTCTGTTGTGCTGGCTGAAAACAAATAGCACCACAAGTGTCCAGTTTGTGGGGCTCATTGAGAGCCATTCCAAGTCAGAATTGCAGAGGCAGAAATGTCAGATCTCTATGGCAGAGCTGAAAATGTAACTGGGACTGTTAGGACCCATGATGGTTAAGGAGAAAGTGCTGTTGAGGTATTTATGATTTATGACTTCCATTATTTATTCTTTTTGTGAATCTCCTTCTGAAAGAAGGCTTGGCACAAGACTGTGGATGTGTTTGATCTTTGTGCACTTTATCATCAGTGATGCAGCTGTCTTTAAATTAAAGATAGCAGTTAGTGAGGAAATACAAATACATGTAGCTGAGTTGAATAGTAGAGAAATTAAATGAATACTTAATTTAGGCTCCAAAAATAAAATTTTAAAAACCTCAGTTTATTTCCAATACAGGTTGTTACATTGTTTTTAATTAGGATTACTCAGACACACATCTTAGTAAATGAAATTATATATAACCAGTTTGTTTAATAACTTTAAATATGAACTGGATGGAGAAAAAGCCAGTAGCTTAGCAGAAAAATTGTGATTATGTCTTCATAAACCTCCAGTACTACTCTGTCCATCCTCACTCTTTATAGTAACTGACTTCAAATTTAAGAATCTAAACCTAAAGAAACACCTTCTCTTCTCGCATGCCATTCTTTCCTTGTAGCATTGGTTACTTTTCTCCCAAAGGTATTTTCTGACACAGCCACCTTGGAGCCTCCTGAGCAAGAGAGAATGGCCATGCTATTGGAAGATGGGGGGATCATCAGCTCCCAGAGCCAAGCACATTTGGGCCCAAGAAGAGCCATGGCTCTATGGCTGCACTTCCACAGCAGCTTCCAGTGACCTGCAGGAGAGTTTGCAGGGCTTTTCCTCTTCTGTGTAGCCTCTCCTATGTCTCTTCCGTTGACACTCAGCTGTGTGTGCCTTCTCTTCCATAACACTGATGCTCCTGCTTGACTGGTGGTAAGGGAGCAAAACTGTTAGAAACCATTTTTGCTGGGCTTAACTTTCTTCAGTTTTGGATGAAAATGAGCTTCCTGGGCAGGGCCAGCACAAGCTACAGAGGTAGGGATTGGGTTTGAGGCTGCTGTGATCTGTCTGCAGCTGTAAACGTCTGACCTCAGCACAAAGCTCTGCGGGGTCTGACAGCTATAGACTGATGACACTGTCACCTGCCCCAGAGCTGGCATTTCTGCCTCCATCAGCTGCACAGGAAGCACAGGGAGAATTGGCAGGGAATTGCTTTGTCAGGTCAGCTTGCATCTCTCTTGCACTTCACTGCTAAATTACAAAGGAATCTCTGTGATTTCAGTCTCCTGTGTATAGAGATTTGTATAATGTATTCCTGTTACTTCTATAGTACATACAGAGAGAGGCAAATATTTGTTCCCCTCTCCATGCCACCTCTCAAGTTGTCTTAATTGTGTTTAGAGCTAATCTAGATTAGGGATTTTCAGTTTGTAGTCTGCAGGCTATTCCAAATGACAGTGAGAAACAAACCTGAGAAATGCCTATTGTCACTGGCTGAACAAGGTTCCTTACCTTGACTGACAAAACTGTAGGCATCCACAAGATAAAGGAGCCTGACAACCCTGCTTCTCTTTTGTTTCCCCTGATTCAGTTCAGATTCTACTCAGTGTCAGTGTTAGCCGCTGTGCATTCCAGGACAGTGTTAGAAAACCTGCGTTGACAAAACTGTCACAGTAAGGTTTCTGGCATTCCTTGTGCTGTCAATATATAGTCACTGCCACATGTGTGTAATAGAATGGCTCTCCTGTCTTCCTGGTCCAAACTGGGGGAGAGGAAGCCAGGGGCTACCTTGAATGATGCTTTTATCAATTACTTCAGTGTTCCAGTCAGTGATCTTTAAATGCTGTCTTTTTTGGTTTGTATTTTTCTGCTCTGTGTTTTGGGGTAGAGAACCTGGATTTCTGCCTGAAAAGTGACCTTGTGGCAGTACAGACACTGGACAATCTGCCATAATATTGGCCTTCGATATACTAGAAGTTTCTCAGGGCAGGGTGCTTTTTAATTTTCCCGAAGACAGTCTCCTATTCAACTGTCATGGAGAAGCTGAAGACTCCTACACTATTACAGAAATCCCGGAGTTTTATAAACACAAGTTAGCTGGGAATACTGTATGTATATTCAGTATTTTTAGACAAACTGATTTGGATTACAGTAAGTAACTGGGACAGCATTTTCACACTGTGATTTGCTTCATGTGGTGCAACAGTCATTATCCTTTACACAACCCTCTAAGAGTCAATAAAGAGTCAATTAAACCAAATAAGATTTTGAGTTTATGTTTAGAAAGGGGGTGAGTGGTTGACAGATGGCAGGGACAGAATTTCATCTGGACAAAACAATACTTCTCGCAATAATACGAAAATCAATGCCAACATTGAAGAGAAATGGGAAAAGTGGGATAAATTACAAAATACATACAATAGGTGCTCTTCCATTTCACAGGGATGAGGCTTGTTCTGTGATATCCCTAAAAGCCAGACATCACAGAATTTACACAGCTTGGGCTACATACTGAGAGAGGTAAAAAGAGGTCAACTGTTTCAGAAATATGCTATGGTGAATTGGGATGTAAAGAGACGTGGTTAGCTAGGGAAAATTTTGAGTAATTTTGCCTCTCCATACCCATCTTGGGTTAATTACTACAGTGTTCTATGTGTATTTGTGGAGCAAGGTTTTTTCTCAATAAAGATTCATTTAGCAACAGAAGCATTTCAGAGTATGTTTAGAAATGTCAGCCCCTCACTAGTTAATCAGGGAAGATGAGCTAAATTCAAAATAAAAAATGAACAGGCCTGGTTTATATAGTAGCAGGTTAGGCAGTAGCAAATTCTGCAGAAATTTAGAGAAGAAGCAAATTTGTAAATATGAAATATTTACTATTTTCCAATTAAAATCATACTTTGTTGTAATTGAAAGGAATTAAAAGTATTACTCTTTTGCTATGTAATTGGAGAATATCTACTGTTCACACAGATGTACATGAAGTCAGTATTTGTATTCTATTTACTGTTTATTCTCAATGCATTATGGAATTAATGTGAAAAACAGAGCATATTGATCGGTCTTGTTCAGATCAATAATTTGATTCCAAATGCCTTTTTATCTTTTTAATCAATAAAATTACTGACACTCTATCTAAAGAAGACTGAATGAACTGATTAAATACAGCAGCTATGGTTTTATTTCATGCTGGTTAAGTGTGAGACCACAATTGCAGTTTACCATAAAATGAGAAGAAAAGCCCTTTTCCTACACAGCCTGACAAACTTGGATGAGATAGGGTAGGTAGCATGGTTCAACACATCAACACCCACCACTTTGACAAGCTTTTTGTAGACGTCAAGGGAAATAAAAGTTTTGAGGGAGATAAGAAAGTTATTTTGTAGATGTTTGTCAAGAGCAGAATGCATGTCTTTTCCACTGACACATAAATATGTAAATTAAACCAATGCTTGAGGGTTTTATACGTTTGTTACAGAAAACTTAAAAACCATTGAAGTAGAGAAGTACCTGGCTGAAAGAAGAATGTTTGTGCTTTTTGTAAAATGTGTTCTAATCAAGCCATCAGTTTGGGATTTCTTTCCTCTGTTTATTTTCATATATTAGAGAAACAACCATTTACCTTTTTAGCAAATATATTCCATGTAGATGGAAAACATCAATATAGATCAGTAAAATTTCCTGAGAAGTAGGACACCAGAATGTGTTGCATTGGATATTGTTAGATTATTCCTTCTCAGTTTCATTTTTAGCAAAAAATGATTTCTGAAAAAGATGTCCAGAAGAAGAAAGAGGGGTACACAGGGAAACTGGACTCCTTCAATGTTTCTTCATTTCATTTCATGTACTTTCACACAATACACTGTCCTGAACATGGATAATAAGGAACATGAAATCACCAGAAGAAGCATAAAATAGGTTTAAATTAACTTCTCTTTCCCACTTGCCAGAGGCTTTACCTTGTTCCTGACTTCCCCAGGGAATTCAGGAGGTAACCTTCAATGTCCTCTAGCCCTGTCTCACTTTGAAGACTCTTTCTTTCTGTGTTCATTAAAAATGATTGTAAAGTTCCCAGCATGAATTTTTAGATACTAGACTTCCAGGATTCCAGTTGTACCATTCAGCAGTGTTTTCAGTTGCTTTTTCTCATCATTTGTTGAAGTTGTGAGTAGACACTGTTGTCCCCATTTTACCATGGAGAAGTTGAAACACTCAGAGGTGCAATGACTAGTGGGGATCACATAATACATGAGCTGCTGCTACCCAGGAGGCACTGGTCCTCTTGCCTCACTTGGGTAGTGTTTTGACTACACTGAAATCAAGAATTTTACCACTAATTTTAACAGGTTCACAATTTCACACTTAATTCACACTCCATCCAAGTTTTGGCACCCTTATGTTTGACATGAAATCACTTAATCTAAAATTTCACTGCCTCATCCTCAGAAGGCAGTTCTGGCATCTGGATGTAACTGAAACTTAGGAGAGCCCATCCAATCCCATTTTCTAGACAGAGTACCTTCTGGGAGTCTTGAAGGTAGGAGATGCTTGCCAAACTTTAAAAGGAATCTAGAAATAAGTGAGTTAAATCCTCCAGAAGCTCGTTAATCGTTAACGTCCCCTCAGTTTGTCTTTTGAATAGATGCTCTGTGCCTAGAGCAGACTTGAGAGACAGGCCTTAAAAGCTGGTAACCTTGCTGCCTAATATTTATTGTACTTTTAAAGTCTTTGTCATTATAGCTTGTTTCTAAAAAAGTAAGTAATTTCAGGTAAACATATTTTTAAAGCCATGGATACTAAAAAAACAGTAGTTTGCATGAAAGACAAAAGAAATGTGTTATTCTTTTGTAGGTTAAAGAAATGCAGGAACAGAGAAACCCTGACAATACTGGCTTGAAACTGGTTATGATAACTGCAGTCACACCTCTATCAGAATATTGGGAATGCTCGCAGCAGAGTTAGCATTTTCTGACATTTTATTCAATGCAGGCAGTGTAGTTATAGCAGCTGTTTCATTGTAGTGGGGAAGTAGAAAAATGACGGGAAAATAAGACATCATTAGCCATGTTTTGGGGGGCTTTGTGCACTGGTCATAGCCTGTTTCAATATTCTTTTTCCCTTTGACATTCACAGTGAAGTGTCATTTTTGGTAATGACTGAATCATTTTGTGTTAAAAGGAGGGACATTTATAGTTTGTCAAGGAAACATTGTAGAAGTGTTAATAATGTGAATTCAATTTAACTTTCTAAAATAAATTTGCTACAGTGGATATTTGAGAATTTAAAGAGCACATTTTCCTGTTTATGCTATTAAAAAATGTAGATTACTAAAGAAAGCAATTTTAGAATGTATTTTAAAATACAGCATAGTCTTCACATTGTATTACATTTAAAGAATATAGATTCTAAACCAGTCATCATTACTCTGAATATTTTGATAGTAGCCTATTTGCTGACAGTATTCAAAGCATTTTACAAAGGTAGAAATTATTAGTATTCTTCTCTCCAAAAAAGGGAAAATGAAACATACTGTGATTAGGTGATCTGTGTAAGGTCATGCAGTCAAAAAAAACCAGAATAAAATTGGGCTGTCTTTAACCACTGTCCCTGGCAATTTTTACTAGGCTATTTTGCTTGGTTTAGATAGTTTGTAGTTAGACTGTGGGAGTTTTGATTACAGGTGCTATGGCTTTAGGAAACTCAGAATATTTTTGTAATTTGATTATCTTCTTCCCTAATTTTGCAAACATCCTCTGGCTGTGTATTCATCCATTCATACCCTTGCCATTCTCTCCATTTTGCTGTCTACAGATGTTTGTTAAGAAACTAGAATAATTTTCTATTGTGAGCATGGGTGGCTTGAATATCCTTTGGTAGTACAATTTGAGACTGTCTAGACTGGTCCTTTTAAAACAAATTATCTTCTTGGGTAATTTGTCCTTTGTTAGTTGCCAAGTCCCTTACAGGCCTGGTATGAGGTCAGTCACTGTCAGTTTTGGACTTTTCCAGTTAGGAGATGTGAGCAGGTACTTTGCTTTTTGCCTGCCAGTGCTGTCTTGTGGAGCACAGGCAGGTTCTCTCAGCTGCTGCATATGTTTGTGGGGAGAGTGAAGAGGAGAATGAATTTTTTGTCCACTTTTTTTATCTTCTGAAGTGGTGTGGTGAATCTCCTTATATGGGCCATTCATCTAAAAGTTGGACTTAATGATCCTTGAGGGTTCTGTCCAACTCAGAATATTCTGTGATGAGCTCTGTGATTAAATGTGACTGTCTGGGTGGGACCCAGAGCTCAGTCCTGGTACCATGTCCCAACCATCAAAAGTCCCCATGTGTCCTGGTTTGGAGTAAATTAGGGAAGAACCTCCAAAAGGAGTCCCCTAAACCAAACCTCCACCACCCCTTCCCCCCCCCAGCCCTGGGTTCGGGAAGGAAAATACCTCGGAGGAAAGTGGAAAAACCAGTTTATTGACAAAAATACACTCCCCAACACCGAATAGTGGGAAAAGACGGGTTACTGTGATGATGAGGAGGGTGCTGACGCATCTCTGTCTGGCCCGGGACTTCTCCAACTCCTCGGCTCCTCGGGTCAGGTCTGGAGCCGGTTCAAACCTTGGGGGGGGGGGGGTGGGGTGGGGTGGGGAAGAAGGAAGGAGGGGAAAAACCCAAACAGAAGCAGCGGGTGGGAAGAAAAAACGGCAGCAGGGGCAGCCGGAAAGCAAAGCAAAGCGAAGCAAAGAAGGCAAAAGCAGCCGAGCTAGCTAAAGCCAGAGCCGAAACAGGGAAAAAAAAGAAAGAACTGCAGGCACCCGCCCAAGAGGGCGAGATTCAGCTGTGAGACATAACAATGTATCCAAGATATGGGATGGATAGATGGGATAGGAGGCAGCTCTACCCAGAACACCATGGCAGGGAGTGTGTGCCAGGGTTTCTTATGCACCGTGCACCTTTGGGGGTTAGAGGTCATAGATTGTTTTCTGATGACAAGCATTGGTCAGTGCATCAGCATATTCTACATTGGGCTACTGCAGAGATCTGGTGTAGGTTAATATAGTCACAGAGCACAGAATATTCTGTGTAGGAACGGACCCCCAAGGATCAGTAACTCCAGCTCCTAAGTGAATGGCTCATATGGAGATTGGCCTGCAACCTTGATGTTATTAGCACCATGCTGTGACCAACTGGGCTAATCTCAGGGGAATTCCCACAACATTGATTACATTTTCCTTCAGATTTTGACAAAAATATGTTCCAAAGGATCTTTTTATGGACAAGATCTTTGGTCAGCTGTTTCTCTCGTGTTCAGCAATCTGTGTTCAATAAGTGTACTGTTTCTCCTGTAGTATCCTAGCAGAGGTTGGTGCAGTCTGCAGAGTCTTTCGCTGTAGCTGGAAGTAGGACCAATGCAGTTAACTTCAAGATACTCTATCCAAGACTGCTTTCCAGCTGACAATGCACTCCAAAAGCTGTGATAGTGTATGCTCAGCTTTATCCCTGTTACATAGTTATTCTGTAGTGTTGGGAAAAATGGCCTGTATTGGAAAAAGAGTCATCTCCATACCATCTTTGGAACTCTTATCTCTGCCTTTGGTCTGAAGCAGCACAAAATAGATGGCATTAGAAACAGCTTGAGAAGGAATGATGAGAGTAGAAGTGAGAGGTGGTGTGTGGGAAGGCAGAGAAGGTGTATGGGACTCTGGCTAGTTGTCAGCTGTATCCTACTGACTGGCTGTGATTTTGCCATTATTGCGAGAATGGGGTTTATTTGTTTATTTTATTTATTCCCATGTGTACCATGTAGGGCACTAGAAGTCTTTTGGGAGATGTATAAAAGGATATTCAAAAATAGCAGTGAAAAATGTCACTCATCAGAAGGCATCAGGGGTGATTTGGAACCAGTAAGAGCTAAAGATGCTCTGCTCCCTGAAATACACATAGAAGAATCAGATGCTATGGGCCTGGCTCAAAATTCATTGAGTCAATTAGGGACTTCCTAGTTATTTCAGCAGGATTTGGATTAGACCATAAATCACCAATAGTAATAAATACTGAGGATGTAAAACAAACAGACCTCTTAGTGATGTGGCTGTTGCTGCTGACACCTTTCAACGTGTGTGGCTTTTGTCCTTTGTTTGTTCTGGATCCCCCTGCCAGCCTGCAGGAAAACAGATGTCACTTGCAATTCTTTTCAGTTCTCCAATTGAAAATCAGTTGAAAGGGATCAACAGTACTGCACAGGTTTATCTGATCACCCTGGTAACATGCTGTGGTTAACTCCAATCAATACCTAAACGTTTCTTCTGTTCAGAGATGAGCTACACTGAGGTCATGTGAAAGAAGTGTGCCTTATTGGCTTTCACTTTATTCCATCTTAGTTCTTTGCAATACACATACCCTACTTTAGCATTTGAGAGTAGTAAATTAAGTCCCCTTCATCACTTGATTTGATAGATCCAAATTGCTGTAGATCTAAAGCATCCATTCATGTGTAAAGGCTCAGAAACATCCCTTTACAGCTATTTAACAAGGGGAATAGAAAAATCTATTTTTGTAAGAGATGTTCTTGGATTTTATTTAGCAGATTCAAATAAGTTGACAAATACAGATCTCATGGTAGGTCACTATTGTTGTTGTTCATTTTATTATTTATTTGTCTGCATATTGCTCAGTGATGTAAGAAACACCAACATAAAGACAGGCCTTGCCCTGTAGTTTGAAATCTAAGGCCTATTTCTCCATAGATTAAATGTGTGCATAAAATTATACACATGAATAGTCCAATTTAAATCTGTGGTATTGCTCTCATGCATAAATATTTGAATCTTGAAAGGAATGGAGGCTAAAATTATTACTTTCTCTGCTTCACCCCAATTTAAATAGGGAATTTTGTGATTGGCTTTGTGAAGGGTTTGTTTGAATGGCTGAGATGTGAATTCATAAATGTACAGATAGGGAGTTTGTCAGTGTAAATGCTAAAAGCCTTTTTACCACAGTTTCTCATAATAGTTTTCTGCTCTCCCCTACCAACACCAGCACCTTTGCCTTTCTCCACCCTCCAGACCCATATGACCTCCTGCCCTACAGGCAAGATCGGCAGGTCATAACAAACTGAGTGTGTGGTATTGCTGGGTTGCTTTATCTCACACTGGAGGAAGGCTAAGGGCAGGTATGATGGCTAGTCGTGTGGCCACGAGATGAGTAATAGTTTGTAAACTATTGTAATTGACTTGCTTATCTGAGTTCTTTGCCTGGTAACTTTTCCCTTTTTCAGAAGTCCTGAAAAATGGGATCAGGGACCTTGGTGCCACATGTATGTACTTTAGTCTCATTAATTCTCCAGAGATATCAGAATATGTTAAGAAGTCAATTAAACACTCTCCTTGCTCTATGCTGTTTTACAGGGAGAGCTTTTTTTTTTTTTTTTTTTTTTTAAATTTATTTATTATTATTATTATTTCTAAGCAAATCTTAATGAAAGACTGTAAAAATTCACAAAACAATTCTTGGTCTTTAGCCAAGCTGTGACTGTCCCTTAAAGAATGCGGGTTTTTTTCTGGGAAGTTGTTGCTGGAACCATGTATCTTCTATTAACTAACCAATGTTACATTTCTCTGCCTTTGAAATATGTCTTGCCTTTCTGTAGCAAGCTCAGTCCAAGCCCTGTGTTTGCATTTATTGCATTTCAGTTAATCACTAGTGCAGCCAGAGCTCACTGCAGCAGCTTTGAAAGGCTGTAACTTTGGGGACTCTTCGCAGGGCATGTCTTGTCCCTCAGGAGAAGTGACTGGGGCTCGCTGCTCCACAAGCTCTGATACTGATTGCCTCTTAAAGCACCACCCTGTGGCTGAACTCGTTTTAGGCTTGGAAAGGTGTCCTGAAAATAGCGCAGCATCATGTAGTGAGGCTAAAAAAGCCCTGAGTCCATCCCCAAGCCACATGCACACTATAGCAGTATCACTCCTGACAGATTCCTTGTGTATTCTCCCAAAGATGGAGGAACCAGACCTCTCTGGCAATGTGCCAGTATTCACTATCCACACTGCAAGGAAAGCTTCAGCAATGCCTAAACAGAATCTTTCTAGCAGCAATTTAAATTATTTCCCGATCTCTGCAGGATGGACTAGGCCACTTCTTTCTCCTTTTCAAAGGCCTTTTAAATCTGAAGACTTTTTTTATCACACCTCTGCTAAGATTTGGCTTTCCCTTAGCTCAACAACTATGATTATTTCTGTTATGCTTTCTGATTATTCTTGTTGCTTTCCTCTAAATTCTGTCTAGCTGGTTTAGATGCTTTTGGAGTAAAGTGTGCAAATGAGGCACAGTGTTTTATATTAGGACTTACCTAGACTGACTAAAGAAGTACATATATCTAATATATTACTACATTTCAGCACAGTATTTGTTGCGTTCACAGAAGTACGGCATTCGTTATTGAGTTGTGTTTAATATTTTAAAATTTAGAACATTCTAAACCTTTTTTCCTTTCCTGTGGTACTGCACTAAGACACTTGTTCCCTACCCTGTCTTTATTTAGCTGATTCCACCTGCTTCAGAAATGTAGTCATCACTCTGTGTTGCATAAAAGCATCATTTTTTAGACCAGTGGTACAGCTGTTTCATATTGTCAATTTATTCTGCAATATATGTGCAGTGCCTGCCATCCTGAAGTCTTCTGCAGAATCAATAAAGGTGTATTCTACTTCATCCCATGTTCATATTTAATTATTATCAGATGTGATATATTCTTGAATGCTGCTTTTAGAAGAGACCACTGGTATGACTGCCAGTTTGACTTTGCTTCACTGGTAATTGCTTTCAAAATGCACTTTTCCAACTGACTTTGCAGCTATTTTGTAAGAATTTAATCTGCTTGTTGCAGAAGACAATATCTGATGAGAAAATTCTAAAGCCTTACTAAAGGGCTGAAAATCTACAGTTTTTTGTCTAATCTATCAATGTTGCTATTCGATCGTGAAAAGAAATCAGATCAGTGTGGCACAACCTGTTCTTGGTTAATATACGTCACATGTGACTCATCTCCCTGTTCTTTTCCAGGTGCTTACAAATGGACTTTTTCTAGGAAGACATTAAGCTGACATCTGTATTTTTTCAACTTCTCATTTTCCATATTTCTGTCTTCAGCTGCCTTCCTTAGACCCCAAGAGTGCCTGTTGATGGTTCTGAGATAGATGCAGCCCTCTTTAAGTTTCTTCAAGCTCTTCAAGTTTCCTGCATGAAATTCTACGAAGCCAATCTGAAAACAGCTAGTTTATGTTTTTTGGGTTTTTTTCATGGTTGAGATTTTACTCCTGTCACTCTACTATGTAAGATATTAACCATCTCTCTGCCACTGATCTTTCTAATGAACATTGATTAAAAATAAATCAAAAGTAAAAAAAATTTGAAAGTCAAATCAAAAGCCTTCTTGAACCATCTGTAAATAGATTTCCCTCTGTTAAACAGTAGCTCAACACTGTTTGTTTGTTTGTTTTCTTTGTTTTACTACTAATGTACTTGTGAAATATTTTCTTACTTCTTGACATTTCTTGGCAGGTCTGTCTCATTTTATACCTTTGCTTTTCTAACTCTGTTATTCAATTTATACTTGCTTTCTCTAGACCCCCTACTTTCTCCTTTCTGTGTATTTCTTTCTTGTGTGTTAGTGCAGAGCTCTTTATTTAGCTGAGTCTTTACTTCACCTTCTAGTTAAGTTCTAGTATATATTATATATATGATTAATACTGTTTCTTTAAGTAACTGCCAGCTCCCATTAACTTCTTTTACCTCACACTTGTTCCCCCATGACTCACTCCAGGAATATAGCTATCAGTATTCTGTTTTTTATGGAAACTTTTCTTCCTAGTCCATTGTGTCTGCTTTGATGCTCTTTCTTCCTTCTGTAAAGTTCTGACACTGGATCATTTCACGATCACCTTCACCCAAGTTATGTTCTATCTTTGCAGCTGATCCTTCTGTATTGGTCAGGATGTAGGTGAACAAGCCTTCCTGCTGCTTTCTGCAGATTCTTGTGCTGTGTCTTAGCTTTCACCTTGGTTTTTCTCTGTACTTTTGGGTTGAATCAGATTTTTTCGAAATGCTGTCTTGTATTCTGTTTTGATTAGGTTGGGAAATTTATGGAAAAATCTTCATCCGTGTTCAAATTTTCACCTATTAGTTTATGCATTTTTGTTAAAACTTAATTGAAACTCCTGAGATCAAAAATGTGCATTTGTTTTCGCTAGTCTACTGCTCTGAAAATTTCCTATATTTTTTGTCTTACACATTTTATCTCTCCTCAAAGTATATTCCTAACTAGAATTAAATTCTGGAAGCTCGATCAAGTATATTGTACCTGTTTGAGATGGCTTTTATATGGTTTTGTTTTCATTAGAGTCATCTTTGAAAAGATTTTTGCTATTCTTTGCATATGTTAACTGCAAATATAGACTATGTAGAGCAGATTCCACACAGTTCCAGAAACCAAGAGGGATATGCTACTGCTCTTCTGGCTGGACAGAAATGTTTGGAACTTAGATGAGTTTATGAAAAATTGTCGACTTATTAAATGAAAAAAATCAGGAAACTCATTTTAGTTGTATTGATAAGCCTTTTCAGAGACTTCTTGTAAGGTATGAATAGGAACAAAAAACTTTCTATTGTTTTCCATATACAGGCCTCTATGTTAAGATTATTGATTTCTGTCTTATGCTTCCCTCATTTTCCTCTTCCCAGCCTACCCATAGTTTCCTGGTGCATTCTTAGCTCTTAGCACTATCTGATAACTCCAAGGACTTTGTCACATCATTAAAATCCGGTGGGAGCTAATGGACAGATGCCCAGCTTAAGGAAACTAGTATCTGACAACCCAAAAGTACATGGCTCATGTTTTGCCATACTGCTGCTCTGGCTGTCTAGGCTTTGCCCTAGGGGTGTGAGGGGCCATGGCTGCTGTGGGCCAAGCTGCAGAGTCTTGCCCTTGTGGGAGGGCTCTGCTCAGCCTGATCTGCTGTCAGCAAGCCCTGAGCGCCAACCAAAGCCAGCCCTTGTGTCGTGTCTCCTGACATTGCACACTCAAAGTGAATTTGGTCTATGTTGTTAACTACCAGGCCCAACAGTCCAAAGGTCTTCCCATCATTCTGAGGTGGCTGCTGAAGTTTGGTTTTGTTCTCCTTTGTCTCCATTTCTACTGTCGTTTAACCTTCCGCTTTCCTTTTTCCTCTGTGTTGTGCCATGTGCTCCCTGTCTCCCTCTTTCACCTGTTTGTTATGTGCCTGTTTTCCCATTTCTCTCATCTCCTTCTATCCTTCTCCCCTGTAGAGCCCCAATGGTATTCCCTTTCAGTCTTCCCTTTGTAGAACCAAGCCACTTGCCTTTTTTTTTTTTTTTTCTTTTTCCTTCACCTTGGACCTTGTGAAGGTCCTTGTCTGGGTCCCTGTGAGTGGCCTGCATGCCTCTGCATTTCAGAGAGTGGCCATAAAAGGGTTGCCAGCTCAGTCTGATGATAATTTAGAAAACACAGATAGTGGAAGAAGAGCTCTCTCTCTCTCCATTCCTGTTTCTTGCACTGTGTTGTAAAGGAGAAAAGAGCTGAACAGAAAAAGGTGCTGAAGGAGGAGAGAATTTCTGTGGTGGGCGGGGGGTGAATAGCAAAGCAGTGGTGTGTGGGGGAACACTGTTGTGCAGGAGAAAGAGCTGTCTGTGCCTGTGTATGCTCAGACTTGGTGTGATGTTTGGCCATTGCCTATTTCATCAGTACTTCACAAAGTTTAGCACAGATTCGTTATTCATCTTCACATGTCATGTCACTGTTTCAATTTGCTGAGCCTCAACAACCAGGTTTGCCTTTAGGATGTCTTCAGAAGCTTTTTATATATTCATGTCTCCTGGGCAGAGCTTGTACTTCTACATTATTCTTTGTTATTGCAGCTTTTTTTTTCTCCATTTTTTAACTTTAGTCTTTATTTTAACTTTAGTCTTATTTCTGGTCAATCTTTAAAAAATTATTTAATTTCATTTTATTTTTCAGACACCTCTTATTGATCCTCACATCTCACATCATCCTACTAAAACCATTACACAGGTAATAGAACAAAGATGTGCTGTAGAGCCACTCCAGTAGACAAATGGAAATAACTATTTCCAATAGTGTGATATGAATCAGCTGAAGTGATGCTTTCTGTTAGATGTGAGAAGTATGTGAAACTTAAAATCCCCAATGTATACTGCATTGCTCTGCAAAAATAAGCCTCTGTGCAAGAGGACTTTTCATTCAGGGAAAAGAACATTTGTGTTTTATTTTGCAGAACGCAGTACAGAGATTCCAGAAAGTTTAAAATCTGTGTCTTGGTCTCTCTTTTTTTTTTTTTTTTTTTTTTTTTTTCCCCTCTATGATCACCAAGGTTCCTTCAGAAAAGATCCTTAGAGCTGGGAAGATTTTGCGGAATACAATTCTGTCCCGAGCTCCTCACATGATAAGAGATCGTAAATACCATCTGAAGACTTACAGGTGGGTGAGCTGATTGTGTAGAGGTCTCTGAATTTTTATGCCTGCTATTCTCTGATTTGTCATTTATGCCTTACCATACTTGCAGGTCTCAAAAGGTCTGAAATTATTCTGTGATGCTATTCGAGTTGGATGTTATGTAGTCTTTAATGGGCTTGGTAAATCCTTTCTGAAGTAATTTGACTGGAAATTGAGTCTGTGATTGTAAATGGAGCTTTCACATACAAAAACTCTTCCAAAGTTAATAGCATAGTTAGCTGGAATATTCTGTGTACTATCAAGTTAAAATGTACATTCTGTTCTCTTTGTATATCAGTAAGAGATAATAGAGAAGTTCATTAATATATTATGTTTCTGTACTGATTGCTACAGCAGTCTTGCTCACTGTGGCATTCTCAAAATTCACAGAACATGAATGGTGAGAAACATTCCTGATGCAGGTTTGCTGCTCTATTTAAATTTTTTTCAGTGTATTGCCAGGCTCTCTTATCTTCCTGCTGGTGGCAGCACAGTCTTGCTGAAGTAGGATAACAATGGCCCTTGTAGAATAGAAATCTGCCTGCAAGATGTCAGATTCTATCTACTATTGGCTTAAGAAACAATCAGTTTGTTTTAGTCTATAATATTTAAATCAAATACCTAGTACATTATTCAGAGTGTTTTTAAGTAAAAATTATTTTTAAATCTCCGAGTGTGTATTTTTCTAGATAGTAAATCAATATGTTGCTGATCTTCATTTGAAATAAATGCATTGATTTTCCATATTTCAACTAAAAACGTATTTAATACACAAAGGTGTTTTACACTTGTGAGTTGTTTTGAGAGTATGTTACAGTATAACATTGCTGATTGTTCTAGAAGAACAAAAGAGCAGATATAATAAATAAGGAACAGTGCTGGTCAAAACAACTGCCTGTTTTCTCTTACACATAACTGGGAAAACTCTTACTGTTCTGCTGAGCTAAGGAGTGTTACAATGAAGAATTTTACTAAGTGGCCATGTGGCTCTTTGCTTTTTTAACTGCTTTGGGTGCTTTCCAGAATATGAGATCTGCTGTTTTCTGCCCCTGGGTCATTCAGGAGGCACAAGGTGTCCAAGACCTTGCATGAGAGAGCCTCAGGAGCACTGTACCAAAACCAGTCTCCAAATACAGTGTGACAGAAGTTTGGTTACAGATGCAGGAACACCCTCATAGCACTCACTCTTCATGTGGAGGCTGCCTTGGCATAACTTTTACTGTATTAAATTACTGTTATCATGCAAGATTCTGAAAGGCATGAGGCTTTTGGTATCCCATGATATACAGAGGTTTCTTTTGAAAACTGGGTTGGAGGTTGTTGCACTGGTGCTACAGGTTTTGTACCAGGTATTACAGGCTCAGTTTGATCCTCTGAACTCTGCATTTCCCCAAACCCTTGTTTTGCTAAGGTGATCCTCTCAAAACTGAATACCTTCACTGGTATTTCAGGTATGTGCATGTAGGTGATGACATGGGGTTTTTTGCAGGGAGATTTGACTAAGTTTGTACAGAGTTTAAGATATCACTGTTGGCAGTCCCTTTGTGCAGTCTCTCTCTTGGCTAGCTTCCTTTTTAATTCCTGTCTATGTGTCCGTCAGGCAATGCTGTGTGGGGACAGAACTAGTTGACTGGATGATGCAACAAAGTCCTTGTGTCCATTTACGAACCCAGGCTGTTGGCATGTGGCAAGTACTGCTGGAAGAAGGTGTTCTTAACCATGGTAAGATAAAGAAAATTAGTATCTTGACTAAAACATGGGCAGTTTGTGACATCAGCACCTCTGTAGTTCTTTTTCATGAAAAGGAAAGAGATCATGAGCCCAAAAGAAATGCCGCAGAGCAGCCTGTTCATTCATAAGTGCAACACACAGGCAGTATTATTTGAATCTTTCTACCAGTATACGTTTTTAACTTAAAAGCATATTGCATCATAAATGAACAATTTGTAATGATAACTCTGATTATACTTAGGAGTACACTGGCTTGTGCTTATATTGTTAGAACTAGGTAGCATTCAGGCCAAAAACAAGGGGTGTAATACCATACATAAAACTAACCTTCATCAAAGATTTGCAGTATTTAGAAGTAAATGTATCTGTGTTTACTTGTTCCATCATTTTGGAATGATTTCTGTTGGTTTTGGAGGGGTTCCCAAATTCAGCACACCAGATACTCCAGTGCAAAAATCTGGGATTTTATGTTAGCTTTCTGATTGCATTTTACATTGACTTTCAGTTTCCATTTGGCAGGATTTAGTTGGTAACAGGATATTTCAGCCCTCAAAAGGGTAGGTTTTTGAAGCGATTTTCATATTTGAAGCTTTGCACGTACATTTTTATTAAATGTAGAAGAGCAGCTCTATTACAGTAAACATGCATTTATCATTGGTTGTGCTTCCCATGTCCCAGGGATAAATTTCCATACTGGGAAGGCAGATTGTTTCCACTGCTCCCTTCCCCTAAGGGCTCTAACTTGAATTCCTGCCATACATTCCCTTAAACCCTCAGGGGCAGGCTATTGCAAGCTGCATCACAGTATCCAACTCAACACATCACTCTGACTTGCTTGGAAGACCAAGGGTTTGTCCTTTGCAATATCATAATGTTGCTTTAGAGGTTTTCTCTTGGCAGTTCTTCCATTAAGTTATTCCACCAGGACACAGGTCAATGAACTTGCTCCTGGGATTATACCTTGATGATACACATTTCTGCTACATCACAAGTTTAGTTGCTTTTGCTACCTTTTTTCAGCCTGTCTAAACATATACAGCAAAGTGTTTTTGCCAGAGAATACCTCTTAGAAATTCATAGTTGTAGCCATTTTCTCCAGTATAGTGTGTTTTATTAAATGAAACAGTTTGAAACAGTAAGAAAACAGAACTAATAACAAAAAACCTCACATGTGCACACACACACACGTGTGTATATGCACAACAGACTTATATTGAAGCCTTTTGGAAAGTATTTGTAGTACACAATTTAAAAGTGTACGCTTCAGGCTACATAATTTGGACATACATGAGAAATAGTTTCATGCTCTTACAGTTTTTCTGTAGCTTTCTTTCCCTTCTTAAATAATCTATCTGTAAGAAACACAATACTACACAGATTTCTACAAGGTTTGCTTTGTTGAGAAGCATTCAGTATTTGATATTTTATGTTGTTTTCAGTGGACCAGGAACACCACTTTCAAGACAAATATTTATTTTATCGATTTTTGGATGATGAGCATGAAGATGCCCCTTTGCCAACTGAGGAAGAGAGAAAGGAGTGTGATGAGGAGCTACAGGATACTATGCTGCTTCTCTCTCAGATTGGGCCAGATGCTCATATGAGGATGATTCTCAGGAAACCGTAAGCAGAATAATGAGTTAATATTATGGGTCTTCCTTGTGACATGGAAACAAGAGAAACCTACATTTATTATCAGCCTTTTTTAGCCAGCTTTATAGTGAGTTCAAAGCAACCAGTATAAACTCTGTTTGACCCTCTGTTGAAGGCAAGCATTGAGCAGGTAGGGCTTGGTGGCCACGGCAGATGTATTTTACTGCTAATTAAGCACACTGAGAATAAGGAATAACTTAAGCTCACCTTCACTGAAGATTTACTTGTAGGGGGCCATTCAAGACAGGCAAGTACACAGGGCTGGATCCTGCTTCCTTGAGGCCGTTGGAAAAGTTTGTCTTTGCTCTGGGACAGGAGTGGGCCCTGCCTACAGGGTGAGAACATTTTCCAGAGTAAAAGACTTTTGAGCCACATAACCCAAGTGCTTGTTCCTGTTCTGTTGCCATCTGTATCCTTTCCCAGCTCCATTCTTGTTTAGATCATAAGCTCATTTTGACAGCACTTTTCCAAACACTTGGTAAAAGCATTGAATTTCAAAAAGTGCCATCAAACACTTATGCTTATAAAAACAGGAAGCACTGCCATGCAGCAATAGTTTTGAAATATGCATTCTATTTCTTCTCCTTATTAGAGATCTAGTCAACATAACCAAAGGAGCACTCCCTCCCAGTCCCACAAAATACATGGATGAACCAGACTGAGAGCAATTCCATACTCCTTAGGGAGGCATGGAATTGAGGTTTTGTTTACTCATAGACATGGCCTGTGGCTTTTCCACTGAGGAACAAAAGTGAGCTTTTGCACCTCTGAGCAGAGAGCAGTCATTCGGACACTGAGCAATGCTGTGTGTGCTGGGACCCTACTCCTCTGCACTCCCTCCTTTGCCTCAGGCCAACTGAGCAGGTCACCTCTTGGACAATTTCCCTTTCGTTCCTCGTGGGTTTTGGCTGCCTACTACATTTGCTTTCTGTCACAACTTCCAGAAGAGTACCTGTAAGTTTACACTAGCAGGATAAATACTGATTATCATCTGGACTGGTGACAGAGAGTTGAAAAGCTGGAAGGATGCTGTGGAAAGTACTGCTCTTCTCTCTGTGTCATCACTTGCACAGCATCACCTGAAAGAATACAAATAGGAGATTTTTCATGGAATATAGTAAGGAGAAAGAGGTTTTCTCAAAACTGAGCTTCATCTGACATCTTTCCCTATCCCTGAAAGTGCTTGTGTTTGCAGCCGTTTGCTCACTGAATTAAGCTTGTACTGCCAGGGACCATATTAACTACGGTTCAGTTTATATACATAATGATTTTGTTAGTTGAAAATCTTCTCTGGACTGGGCTGCAGCAAAGCTGTTCAAATCTCCATGAATCCTCAGAGTCCTGCTAGTTTTGACTAGACACTGTTAAAGCTGCCAAAAGTTCAAAGGAATTGTCAAGGATTCAAGTGATGCTGACTCTAGCTGACCTGAGCAGGACCCACAATTTTCAAACCAGCACAGCTGCATTTTATAACAGTAACCATTTCCAGAGAGGTTGCAGAACTCAGATAATTACCCTGAAAGAAATAAGACAATATTCTTTGATGAGAAGATTACTTTGAGAATTTGATTGTATAATGAAGCTGTTGCTTTGAAAGGTACTTTCTATTGTTCGAAATCTGAAAATCTCTAACAAAAAGTGTCACTTGTTTTGACAGCCAACTTAAAAAATTCTCTGTTTATTACATTAACTGCAGCATTTTAACTGTCAAACTGTGAAAGAATGTTCTATAGTTTAAAAAACAGAATAGAGCTCAGGGAAATTTTTGGCAGGCTCTTGTTGCTATTGTATTTTTTTTTCCTTTGGAAACACATATATTGCATGTGAAAATAGCTTTTTGTGAAGTAGCAAACACAGCTCTCTGCTCCTTATAATGGCTGGGGCACAGGTGCAGACCTTGCTCAAGTCCCTTTAAAAATTACTGTAGAATTAATACAGTTCCTCCTTAAGTGTTTCCCCCCTTCAGTATGAAAATATGTCCTGACGGTAAACCCTAATTTAATAGAATGCTGTAATACAAAGCTGAACAGAATAATAACAGGAGTCTTTAAAGGAAGACTTATATTCATCAGACAACAGTATTTAGCTCAGATGATGTTATGGATTACATTCTTTTTTAATGCCTTAGACTGAAGTAAGTTAGCAGTGTGACTGAAATAATAAATCTGTGTTATATGTTCTTGGTGGCTTCACTTAGCACATTTTTTTCTTAGTAGAGGGCATTTGACACTTAATCACAATGTTATGGGGTCTCTGATCTTTTCCCTTGTTCTTATTATCTGACAATTTTCTGGTTACCTGTATAATAAAAATAATCGATGATACTGCTTGCACATACATGGCTTAACCAGTGGCAAAGTACTATGTTACTGTCAACATCCTAGTCACAGAGAAGCTCAGTGTCTCTGACCTTGGTAAATTCTCCAAGCACTGAACAGTTTTTATTGATCACTTAATATCACCCGAGTTCTGTCCATTAATGTGTACCCTTGTTCCCTGCCTATTCCATTTATTATCTGCTCTATAACCAGCTATTGCTGTTAGAATGTGTCCCCTGCAGAAACTAGGTCTTTACACAGCAGGATCCTACAAATCAACATCAGTGGGTCACCACACAGGTTTTAAAGACACAGTGATGCCTAATATCTCTCCACGTGACATCTGCAGGAGCAGAAGTAAAGACTGGGTACAGATATCTGCTACATATTGTCAGTCCTTCCAGTGTGCTAACATAGAAAGCGAATGGACATGCTGAAAGAAGAGTATGTCCTTTTGTCTTGATAGAGATCTGATATAGTAAGGCCTCATCCTTTTATGTTTTGATTTAATGTAGAAATTTCTTGATTTGTTACATTGTATTTTCCAAGACATGCTGGTTTTGCAAGCATGTAATAAAATTAAAGTTGCTACTTCCCTATTATTTGTTAAAATCCTTACCCTTTTGTTTGCTAGCTAGTACTGGCTTAGTTTAGTGCTGTACTTAATTAGGCTGCCCTGCATAAATCACTAGGAGTGTCAGCCTTCTAATTTCAAGCCAGACTCAGAAATAGTATTTTGAGTCACTAGAGGGCGTAGCAGTACCAAACCAATTTCTGGTTTTCCCTTAACAGTTTATTTGATTCTGTATGAGAAAAGAGTAATTTAATCCAAAATGGTTTTTAGTCTAGATTTGTCTTTAATCTGGCTAATAATAAAAGCATGTCATTGGTAAGTGAAGAACAGAAGAAGAATAAAACTTGCTTAGCAGAGATGTCCATTGTCCTTACGTTTTCTGTGACTTCTTCAGTACTTCTTTCATCCAGAAGAAGTCTCCATCCTACTACATCCAGCTACTTTTGTATGAAGATGTAATATAACTCCAGAGTGACACAGCTGGGTACTGTGCCTCACACATGATGTAGACAGACTGTTGAATCAGGAGGTGACTAGGCAGAAAACTTGTAGAGCATAGTGTTTCTTCAAATGGCTTTCCTGATCCTCTAGGTGCTAGTGTTCTGTAATACTGACATTTTAGGAGGAAAAATTCTATCAGAAAGGTTCATTGTAGTGTTTCTTTTAGGGCTGTCCGAAGATTCAGCTGTGCTGCTAATTCTTTTTGACACCACACATTGCAGACAGGAGGGTTCAGAACTGTGCTTGTTGTAATGGTGGAGTGTGTAAACCTTCTCATTTGGAACTCCTGCCCCCAGACTGGACTTCTGTATCCCATTTCCTCACATCTTAAATTTATCCTCTCACTTGTGTCTTTGTTGCTCTTTTCTTTTGTTCTTGGCCTATTGATTTGATTACTTGTAATCTGCTTTTCACAAATCTAAACCATATTGTTTGAAAGGACTTAGTCCTATAAAAGTAGCTTGAAATAATGCTTTAAAGGATTTTTTTTTCCTGTGTGTCTGTATGTCCCTTCAGTGTGCTATCTGAAATTATGTGACAGGAGAATTTGTTCTTTTAGAAAATAATGTTATATTAGATACTGTAACTGAAGAGAATCTTGTGAATGAGAAAAAGATTGAGAGTTATTCACAAGCTCCCACAGCTCCTCCTGTGTGTTGTTTATTAGATCCTCCAAAGCATCTCTGGCACACTGCAGTCCTCACAGTATTTGTGTCCTTCTTTAGCAATCAGAAATTTTTGTGCAAGTTACAGAAGTGCAATTGTTTCAGCCACAGTGCCAGCCTCCTTACTACTCCTTGTGCTAGAGAAGAATTATTCCTTCATCAATGCATGCTTTTTAGTAACAGCAGCTTCTTGTATTTTTCAGTGAGAGAAGCTGAAACTTCTCTCTGAAACGAGTGGTTCTTATTTACGTTTGTGACTAAACAGCAGCAGTGAGCAATAACTGTAGTTGTTAGCTGTTCTCCAAGATGCTCTGCTTCATCTCCAATTTGTTCAGCAGAAGTTCACACACTCCTTTACAAACCACTACAACTGTGTTTGCTGCAGCTAATTAGATATGAAAAATAGTGCATGCCCACACTCAGGAGTCCTTTTGAAAGGAGCGAATCTTTATGTACCATTTCTAATTCATGTGACCATTTTATATGTATATAGAACTCTTGATTTAATCAGAAAAGCTGCCTAATCAGGATCTCTCTAAGGTGGTTGCCATGGCTGCTGCTCAGTGTCATTCAGGTAGCATTCACAGAGCTTCCATTCTTTGTGTGTTTCAGTCTTCCAGCCAGAAACATCATTCAGTCCCTGTTTAGTGAGGATGTGCACTTGACTAGGCAGTACAGCAGCATTTTGTGTTGTTCTATCCTTCTGTAAAGTATTTATCTTGGACATTTATTGCATTAAGTTATCCCTTTTATCTCGTCTCTATAGCCCTGGCCAGAGAACTGTAGATGACTTAGAATTTATATATGAAGAACTTCTCCACATTAAGGCCTTATCTCATCTTTCTACCACAGTAAGTAATTTTAAAAATTATAACTCATCACCAAAAAAGATGCTCAATTTTTGCTTTTGGTTTTACTTCTGGCTTTATTAAAGTTGGAAAGCGGATAACCATTTTCATTTATACTTTCTGTGCAAAGAATTTATTCTATCTGTGAGAATCACCCAAGCACTGTGCAGGTGTAGGTTGTCTATTAGACATCAGATGTAATTCTCTTCAAGTGTTTCTGCACAGTGCCTGTCTCCCTCACTTGGCACAAGTGTCACTGTCTGGGTGCCTTATCCATGTGTAAATGAAGGTACTGGTACTACTGAGTTTTGCAGAATTGGTTTCTGTGAGGAGTCTTGGTGTGAACCAGGAGGAGGAATTACACTGTGGGAAAAAAGGTGCACTTTGCTGTGCTTGCTGATTGGAGTTTGGTCATTGAGTGAAAGAAAGTTCATCAGACACATTCTCCCTGAAGTGGTGAAGAACAGCGCAGAGAACCAAGGATGAATGGAATGTACAGGAGAATGCATCTGTTTAATGTCTCACCATCATTGATACACTGTGTAGACAACTGAAACAAGCTAAATAGCACTTTAAGTGTTAGCAATAAGATGTAGATGCTTTCAGAAAAAGGAAACCAGTCAGAAAGTAGATCCGTATTTGATGATACCTTCTTCAGAATCTCTTGTTATTTTCAGTCATTCTCAGCTAAATTGGACAGATGCAGCTAATGATGAAGCTGCATGACTGAACCATAGTACTCCATGCAAACATATGAAAACGTAAACAATGTTTTTCAAAGAAGGCAGGCGTTTGGAGTTGGTATCTGAATTACATTGGTGTTAAGGAAACTTACCTGTTTGGCCATTTGTCACACTCCCAGCACCAGAGACTGTCACTGCTGGGGTTGGAGCCCCTTCACAGTGGGCAGCTCCAGTGACCTGGCAGGTCCTACTGGACCCCTACACATCCCCCACTCACACAGGTTTCCTCACTGCTTCTGGCCCAGCTTTCCCATAGCAGAGCCTTGTATGTCTTGCTCCATGAAACAATTTATTCCCTATGTAGTAACACAGAAACAGCTCGAGCTAGTGCCTCCGAGGAGGGACCCCTTATGAAGAAACTCCTGGGCTTTTTTCCTCTCACCATCCAAGCATTTGCAAGTCTCACTCTTCTTCCCATGTCCTGTGCTCCTGCTGTGTCTCCCAGTGTCCATTCACCTGGCTGGTGCCACTTGTTTGCTGTGAAAAGGGTTGGGAATCCATGGCCTCTTGTCTCCCTGGGCTCCCACACAGAGCTCAATCTGCAGACAAACTGCAGCTTGCAAACCAAGCTACATGCAGAGTTCCCTGCACTAGATGTATTCATCAACACGAGAACAGACATCCAAAAGACTTAAAAATCTGTGGAATGTAGAGAAAAAATAATTAAAGAAAGACTACTGTAAGAGCCAGAAATGACCCTTTAAAAGTTAAACAAATGAAACTACCAAGGATAGACAGATATTGAGAGGGAATAGAGAAAATTCTCAATACTCTGGACGTAACCCAGAACAAAAAAATTTGAAACACAAAATACTTTCAGCTCAGAAAAAAATTAGACTTCAGGTCAGATACCACAGCAAGTACCATATGGATCAAGTACAGCAAGTGCTACAAACTGCCAAAAATATTTGACATTTTGAAATACAGATGATTCCATGTTTTTAGTAAGAATCTGGAAATGCCAGCTTATTACGTGCATCATGAACTAAAGCAGAAGACAGAAACCATGACTAGCTTAGAGGAAATGTTCAGAGGAACAACAGACAGCATTGCTTCTATGAACCAGAAGATTAATGACCAATGAACTTGAAAAGAAATGGAATGTTTAATTTAAGTAAGGCATAATTCCTAAAGTAGTAAATTTTCTAGATACACCACAAGTAGTAGAAAGTAAAATGGATAAAGCTCAAGTCTCATGATAGTGAACTAATTCCTACTAGAGAAGCCTGTGAAGTTAATGTACAAATAAAAAACAATTATATAATGTAGTGTTAAAAACAAGTCAAACTTTAGACTTCATCAAATGGGTTCATTCACTGCAAAGGCCAACAACTGAATCAACTGAGAAAACATGTGAGGACAGAAATGGATAGGAATGCTTTCTGCTGTGTGCAGAACAGTGCTAATGGAGTTGTATTTCCTGACCTTATGAAAGTATCATTGCCTTTGAGCAGAAGTTATAAAGGAGTTTGGTGAACTAAGTGTTACAGTAATCACAGGCCTCTGAGTGTGTTCACTGGTCAGTGTACTTAAAGAGACCTATCCAACCACCTCTATTTATCTCTTTTTCTCCAGGTTGCAAAAAGGGGGTGCTTTCCCCTGTTTGTCAGGAAAGAGTCCTCGGAGGGGTGGCTTATGTAGTACGTTTGTACGTGGTGCCTAAACACCAAGGTTGGGCGGGTGCCTTTAAGTACATCAGTGCCCAGATTTTTCCACCTATCTTAAGAGATGCAGCTATCAGATTCTTATCTGGATTGTGCCCACAATTTGAGAGTTCCTTCCCAAGTCTTTCTCTGTGACCTAATTTTTTTTTTTTTTTTTAATTTAAACAAACAAGACAGTGGTGTGAAATTACTACTAGTAAATATATGTTGAAGCCAGATTTTCATCTGGATTTGGCATGATTAAGTTACACGGTGGTACCTCTAAGAAATGGTTTGTCAGCAGCTGACATTCTCCTGCTGAAATACATTCATGAATACATGAATCCTGCTGCTTGGAAATTGGCCTCTAAGTCCTTGGAGACTTGTGGTAGTATGAAGAGAACCATAAAGCACACAGAAGACCTCAGGATCATATGAGGTTTCTCAGTGCTACTGCTATTTTGTGGCAGTAACACAGTTTTTACAGTGACACAAAGCAGTTGTACGCAGTGTCTCACTGGAGACAAGGGCCCAGTCAGTCAGAGCGAATCACACCAAGGGCAAAACACACCCAGTGAGGAGGTGGCTGACACCAAGGGCAGTGTCACGTTCTCCAGTTCCTGGAAGAGGCAGTGAGCTGGATGCTTTGCCTGGGAAGCTGTCAGGCAGAGAGGGGACTCAGCAAGTCCAGATGGCTGTGCCTTACAGCTTTGACACAGCAGAAGCAGATGACTTACATCAGTCTGAACCAGATTTCTCAGGAGAGAACAGGAATACTTCCATGGAGTAATTGACAATCAGTAGCTATCTTCTGTAACAGATTAACTATTACCATTTGAAACTTTCTGTGTTGTTAATTGTTGATGAACATTTCACGTGTGTGCACAAAGAAAGATGTGGAGACCTGTATCTTAAACGTGCCCTTGTCTGAGCCATTTGGAGCCAGGAAATGTAGCTCTGTAAAGCCAATCAGTAGGAATTAGGAGATCAAGTGAAGCAGACCAATGACTGATCAATGATGCACAGGGAAGGAAAGTACAGCGGGGTTATGTTATGTGACCTCATCATGAGGAGGAATGAGATAATATAGTAACTATAATTTCTCTCTCTATTTTAAGGTAAAACGAGAATTAGCAGGTGTTCTCATTTTTGAGTCACATCCCAAAGCAGGAACAGTCTGTAAGTAAATGGAGTCCTGTCAGATCTCTTTCTCACCTGTGCTATGAACATTTAAGTTCCTAATGTTTAAATGACAAGAACAAAACTTGGATGCATCCTTCAAACTTGATTGTCACTTCATGTTTAAAACCTAGAGTAGTAAGTGTTAGTCTCTTGCCAAATGCAGGGACAATACTAAAATTAATTCTGTATCCTTGGTTGAGTGTATGTATCATCTACAATTTGGGTGTTTTTATCTAGAACTTTTGGTTCAACCAGTCTCTATTTAAAATGTATTTTAATATAATACTGTATTTTAAAAAATCTTCCTGCACACAATAAAGGATTTAAAATGGCAGATTACTCAATATATTAATACTGCGATGTTTTAGCAAATTAATATTAAATTCACAGCCACTAGGGAAGTAGGTTAGATCATGGTGCTGATAGTGGGCCAACCTGTGTGCTAATTAGTAATCGATAGCCTGACGTATTGATAAAGTAGTTGTTGGAACTGTCATAGAAAAAAAAAGCAACTTTCACATCAGTGTAATAAAATAACCACTATATGGGTAGGAATTGTTTTTCTGAATTCTGAGGGCAATTGCTTTTAAAATCATAGTATGCCCTTTTATAATGTAGACATTTATATGACTGTAGAGTTACCTTGAATTTTATTGGGTGCAGAATCAGGCCCATTTATATTATGAATAACTATATTCTAACCATAAAATCTTTTCTCTCTCTTGTAGTATTTAATCAGGGAGAAGAAGGTACTTCTTGGTACATTATCCTAAAGGGATCAGTAAATGTAGTCATTTATGGCAAGGTATTTTTTTCAGAATCTATTTTATATTATTGTTATTCTTGAAATTGTAAGAATAAACTTTGAAGGAATACAGTTTAATTTAGGGCAGAATTGCTTTGTCTGACAAAACAAATAGATGGTAATTTTTTTTTAAGAAATTATCCAGTGGTTTCACTGATTATACTTCCAGTAAATTGCTCTATAATTTTGGGATATATTATGCAGTTTCTGAATGTAATCCATCAAAGTTATATCAGCATCTTTAGGACAAAGTAATTTGCTGGAATTTGGTGAATTGCTAGACCTCTCTCATCTGGGAGACCCCATCCTTTTGACCCATCCTTTTACCACCATGTTGTCATGCAATTGGATGACTAACTGTTCTCATGCATGTCTGACAGAAGTACTGCTTTGTGACTGGTGGTTCTCAGGTTGGATAAACCTCTTCCAAATTTATGCCAACTATTCATTTTAGTTAAGTCACAGACCAAAAAGCACCTTTATTAAATTTCCTGCTTATGAGAGAGATTTTTCAAGGCAAAGAAGTAGATCTTGGTACACAGCAATCCCTTGAGTCTTTAAAAGCCCTACTTCTTTATTGATTTCTCATTCATTGGCTGAGAATTCTCCATTTGAAAACAAAGCATTTCACCAAAATCTAGCAGAGGGTCCCTAGTGTTAAATCTGTTCCTAAGTAACAGATATTTAGCCGTGTTTTTTACAGTCACTGGGTGGGCCAGATCCTCTGTTACTGTAAATTGGAGGAAACTGAGTGCTCCTGATGTACAACAGCTGGAGATGTGTTGTTCTATGTTACTTCTGCAAAATAGATTTTATTTTTTAAGACCTCTATAAATAAAAAAACAAAATAGTTGACAACTTTCTGTCTTCAGCAGGCTGAGAAGAGTCCTTCAAGCTGAATGTAATTTCAGAGAACAAGCTGATTCTTTTCTGTTCTTGCCTCTCTTTCGTAATAGCAATAACCAGCTATCAAGTATTGTTTCCTAGTCATTATTTTAGCTGTTGATTTCCTGCCAAATAGATTTGTTTTGGTATTTGATTGTGAAGTCCAGTGTTTGTACAAGGACTTTCAATAGAATCCAGAGTAATGATGGGTTTCTGCATGTAAATGTTTTGCTCTGTGCAGGGTGTGGTATGTACTCTACATGAAGGAGACGATTTTGGCAAGTTAGCACTTGTGAATGATGCTCCCAGAGCAGCATCCATTGTTCTTCGGGAAGACAACTGCCACTTCTTGAGAGTAGATAAGGAGGACTTCAACAGGATCCTTAGGGTAAGAGTGGAACGGGCTGCCCTCACAGTGTGATATCAGAGCTTGTAAGTTTTTCTAGAGGCTGTCATTTCTATGAATATATTAATATTCATAACCTCATTTGTAGTAATTGTGGAACAGAGATGTGACAGTCTAGAAGGTCCAGTAGAGAATTTGTTCATCACCTTTCTTCTCTCAGTTCCCAGCTCAGGCATGAAAATGTGACCAAATAGAATCTTTGGTCTCTCACATTCTGTAATCTAGCATTGCCCTGCTTGGTTTTTCGTTATGTTGCCCAGGATTTCTTGGTGATATTCCACACATATATTGAAATAAACAAGATCACCCCTTTTCCCACATAAGTCAATGTCAGATACATTAAATTCAAGGTTTCAAGGCAGAATCAAGTGGCAAATGGAATAAGTTACAGATGTCTTTACACAGATGTCTTTGTCAGGGAACTCTAGAAAGATATTCCTAGACTAATTTTACAGTTGCTCATTTTAGGGTAAATGTGTTCCAAAGTGCTACTGCAGTTTTCTGAATTCAGGCTATTTTTTGGTCATTCATAGTAGAGGAAGTCAGAACTAATATCATCCTGTATTTGAACCTATATATGCCCAGTATTGCAGCAATAAAACCAGTCCAGAAAGGGTACTCCACTAGAAAAGTTACTTGTGGTTACTATACAGAAGAGAATGAGGATCTCTCTGGCAGTAGGGTTGGTTTGGCCGTGGAGACTTACAACTGATTAAGCTTTGGTCTATACTTCAAAGAAGATCCAAGTCCATGGTCTTACTAATTTTACCTGTGTTTTTTGAATGCACATTATACTTCTTTCTTTTTCTACTATGAGTGAGCTGATAGAAGAAAATGAACAGTTTACTGAGCTAAGACTTCCTATCCCTAAATGCTATTTTATTTATATTTTGATTATTTTTTTTAGAGAACAGTCAGAATGTAGAAAATAGTGCTTGTATATAAGTGGGGATAGAGATTACATTACATTTCATATGGCAAGTTATGGAGAGACTCTTTTTCAGCAAACTTTTTTTAATTTTGACATCTCCATAAAATGGAGATTTTTAACATAGTTCATGCTCTAGTCTCTCCCACAATTCTCTGCTTCATGCCTTGGTGCCAGTGCTTCCTTCTTGATTCTGCCTGTGAAGAAAACAGAATAAAGATGGATAAATACAGGGGGAAGGAATCAAAACCAGTCTTTTGTGTTTGAAACTCAAGCAGTTCAGTAGAGTAACTAATCAGCCAAATCAGGTGCAGTCACATTTATTAAAAGTAACTTGTCTTGCAGGATGTGGAAGCAAATACAGTAAGACTCAAAGAACATGACCAAGATGTCTTGGTGTTGGAGAAGATCCCAGCAGGAAACAGAATTTCTAATCAAGGAAATTCACAGCCACAGCACAAGTATGTTTTCATTCAGTAGTGCAAATGTCAGACAATTATTAACCTTTTAAAATGGTACTATTATCCAAACAATAGCATATTCCCTTTCGGTGGAAGACTGCAGTGACTATAAAGATTTCTTTTTTTAGTTATCAGCACATGCCCCATACTCAATAATATATTCATTTCTAGCAGCACACCAGCTCCATGTCTTTACACAATCTCAGTGTAAATACTTACCTCAAGTAATATCTTCCAAATAGACTAAGCATGGAGATTGATGAAACCCTGTTAATCTGAGTTACTGTGTAAAAGACATGTAACTGTAATAGCAATATTAACCATATTTTCCTTTCTTACCGAAAGGGGAAAAGTACAGTTCTGTTTGGATACTACTGTGCTAAGAGTAGAGTGAGGCTATTATCATTCTGAATGTTGGTAAAACGCCTAAAGGCTTTGTGAATATGTTATTTGCAAATGAATACACAATTTTCTTCAGAAGTATTCAAACAATTTTAACAAGTTTTGAATCCTTTACCCTGAACCTCACTTTCTCTCAAAAAAGGGCAAATTTATTGTGCAATACTTCAGGTACAGTTTTTATCTCATCTGGGATTTCATATACTTACTTTATCTGCATGACTTAATGCAAAGTTTTATTAAGATCTGTGAAGGTTGAATAAACTGTTCCTTGCATTTTATATACACATTTCACATTTTCCAGGAACTTCTACTTCATTTTTAACTTGATCTATTAAAACATTTAGAAGAACAATCTATGCTACTAGGTAACTGTGTCCTCTTACACAAGTTTTTCTTGGTCTTAATGAGGGGGAACTTGACTGTAGCCAGTGGATTTGCATCAGCAACTGCAATTCAGAGCAACTTGGTCATAGATTTAAATCCATTTTCTTGGGTCTGAGACATTTTTCATGCTTCCAAAAGTGAAAGTTCCATTTGAACATTTTGGAGCACTGCCTTCCTTGCAAACTCTTTGTGCCAGAATTACTTGTATTATTTAACGTTTTCGGAATTTGATAAAAATAGCCAGAGATATCTATGGTAAATGGTTAAGTTAGGCTGTATTTTAGGTCTTACATACCAGGAATATTTTCAGATAAAGCTCAGAATTTCATTTCTGTAAATATTTTACTCATTTGATTAGGTTTTGGGTACTGTATATGTGCCAGCAAGGGAGCTTTTGCTGACAACTATGACAAATAGACATAAGTCACCCAAAAGAGGAAGTTACCCTGAAGGTTCACTCTCTGCTTTTCACCCAGTTGGATTACTTTTTTAATACTGTGTTGACAGTGTCTTTATGTTTAAAGTCTCCCAAATTAGTTTACTGGGTTTGAGGATGATGCTTCCTTTCTTAGGAAATAGAGTAAGTGGCTACATTTATGTTTGGGAGTCCAAACCAAAATTACCAATATTTCTTGATTTCCAGAATGTGTTAATGGGATGCATTAGTTGAGTGTTCAGTACTTTTGAAAATGACTGCACAAAAGAGAAGCTTAACAGGCACCTCTTCTCAGGAAGAAACTAATTTTCTCATCTTGGCCTTGGGGAAAACTTCACTTTGGGAGTAGATCCTTTTGGTTACAGTTTGGATTCCACTGCCTCCTCTACGGAGGAGACAGAGCTCCTACACAGCCCCCCGAGCTGTGCTTTCAAACAGTGCCAGTTTCGCTTGGGAGGACTGGCTCTGAAGTTATCACTCCCAAGATCTAACTCTTCATGGGTGATCACACTCATGCAGGATGAATTCAGCAGCCCTGCAAGTCACTTCACTGTTCATTTTCACTTTCATATTCAGAGTACAGCAACCTGTGATTTCTCTGCTTCACTCACTTAGGTACTTGGTTAGTATCTCTGTGAGAATGTGCACTGGCTTAACAAGTGTTTGTGTTCTTGGGACATCAATACAGTTCTTCCAAAGGGGTTGGCAGGTAAAAGAACTGTGACGGTCAGTGCTCAAAGTGAGGAGGAGCTCCCAGGAGCTCAGCTCCACCACTTATTTCTCAGCAGGAGCAGAGTATCTTCACTTCTCAGGGTTTTTTTCTTTCTTTTTTTTTCTTTTATTTTTTTAAGTTTTATACTTTATCAGTAGAATTCCAGAAAAAAAAAAAAAAGAAAAAAGAAAGAAAGAAAAAAAAGATGCAAAGATTGAAAGAATGGAGGGAAATACAAAAAAGTCTGATCTGTGAGAAAAGAGAAAAAAAAGATGACAGGACAAGTTTTCTAATATCATATGATATTCTTCTGGTACTTAAAATCTTGCCAGTATTTTTGCATGAAGCAGAAAAACTGTTCACTCACCTCTCTAAATTAATTCCAGGAAATGGTACAATCCTCTGTTTATCAACTTGAAACACTTACTTCAGCTATGCAAGGCATTGCACAAATTTGAAGATACAGTGTACTGTTTCATTATTTGCCCCCGTCTTCCCAGACCAACCTCTGTCAGTAATGCTGAAGGAGATGAGGAGATGGTTTCCTTGCTCTGACACTGATACACACTAGTTCTTATTTCAGGCTTCTAGTGAGCCTGTTGTGACCCCTTAATGACTGCAAGTTGCTGTTGTTACTGAGATACTTCTTAGTGGAGGAGCATTTCTGCTTGTACTTCTCTGCATTTGTACCATTGCAGCTCTGATGATTGTGGTGCAACTGTAGTGGTGTTATACTGAAGTACTTGTGTGAGGAGGGGTTGTCTCTCATTCCTGAGCAGTTACTGCTCCTCGGTTTACAGGGGGGAACCCAGCAAAGGTTGTGAGTGGTTTTATCCTAAGCATACAGAGATTGTGGTCAGAGCAGGTGTTTGGCACACAGCAGCACAGCAGTCCTGATCTCCTTGCTGGTACACAATTATTTCCTGATTAGCTCTTTTGGCTTTGAGATGCTAACAGCTCCTTTCCTTCCCTCAGGTATATTGTGATGTCAGGAACCCCAGAGAAAATTTTAGAGCACTTTCTAGAAACTATGCGCCTTGAAGCAACTTTAAATGAAGCAACAGGTACCTACATGGCAGAAGCTGTTTTATTATTGCCCCATAAGATGGATTTGCTGGGGGAACACTGCAATGTGATGCTTTGAAAAGCACCTAGTGGTATTTTTTTCCCCGAAAAACTGTCTACTGCTCTGAAACAGCCCCAAGGGAATTAAGGAAATCCAGAATTAAAAATAGCAATCCACTTTTCCAAGCTTGCTCTATTGTATTTGTAGTTTAAGGTCTTTTGTTGTTTAAGCAAAACCCTCCAAGGTGCCAGGACAGCAGTTATGACCTTAATTAGGTACAGCCATAAGGCCTGGACAGAGACCCCCACTAGTAATGGGGGTAATAGTAGTAGTAGTAATAGACCCCCATTTTTCTGGAGGTTACTTTAATACTGTGGAATAGCTTGATACCTCTGGATGTTACATTGTGCTAGTATAAATATTCTCAAACCTTCACATCACATTTAAAGTATCACAATTTAAATTTTGTGTTTGTGATACTTTCCTATGTGCAGGGAAAAAAGAATTGTTACTCAAAGGAGAAGAACTCAACACAGCATGGCCAAGTCCCAAGAATGCAGGTTGCTGCATCTGCACTTAATGGGCTGCTTTTCATTAGTGTAAAGAGAACAGAGAATTTACATCTAGGGATATAGATACGTGCATTTTAGTAAGTATTTTAATTTTTGAAAAGAGTCAGACACAAAAAATCCCCATAATTCTGCTAAAGTAATACATAGACATATTAAACTACATAACATTGCTTTTGCAAATTCTTTTTGCACTATAGATGTCTGCTAAGTATATATTCAAAAGTGTTCATAAATCCAGTTAATCTGCTAATGAACTCATAGTATTGGAGAAACCTGTATAGTGGTCCATAAATGGTGAAATAATTGAAAAATTACAGAAATCCTTTTAAAATGTATGCTTTCACTACTTTAAAGACAGAAAAAAGGGGATCCTTGTCATAGATACCTGTTTAGTAGAATTTACTAGAAGCAAAATACTTTTCTTCAGGCTTGCAGCTATATAATCACAAATTTGCCATGTGCAGTATGCATGTATTATATAGTTTTATAAAAACAAATAATTTTAAAAATTTTTTTTTACTTTTTACCAAAACATCTAGTGACACAATTGTACCTGAATCCCAATACGATATAATGGTCACAATTCATAAAGTTATTTTTAGGATGTAGGATCACAGAATGCTGGAAAACTGAATTTTTCATTTATGCATTTCTTTAACTTAAGAGTATTTAAAAACCAGTTTGCTCTGGGTATTACAATAAAAAAATGCTGCCCTTCCAGAGGTGAGGTTTGCCAACTGAGAGTTACTTTCATATAGGAATTATACAAGTGGAAGCAATGGTGCAATATTACATTGCACTGTTATTTTCATATTTCTTCTGCCAACCCTTGCAATGTTTGTAGATGTTTCTGTTATCTCAAAAGTTGCTCTGTAGAAAGGGTACCTTGGGGTATTGTGTTCACAGTTTCTCAGTGATTCAATATAAGCCTGCCAAACTCATTCTGGCCTCTGCAGTCAGGCTTTATAAATCCTTCTTGTTGTCACAGGTACAAAGCTAAGGCAAACTGGGATTTACACCAGCTCTACCACAGGTCATTTTAGCAGAAAATATAGCTTGATGTGTTTGCCAGAGAAAATGTCAGTCATATTGTTCATAAATGTTTTAATGTAATGTAAATGCAAATATAGCAGCTGTGATACTTTTGAATCAAAATAAACCCAGAAATTTGACTGTCCATTTACCTCTTTTAGACATTCTACTCACTGTTAGGAAATCAGCAAAGAATGAAATTATTTACCTTCTCCTGTGTAGGATATACTAAATGTGCTGCCTGGTATTGTAACTCCTAAAGCCAAATGTTACAGCTCTTTTTAAGTGTCCAGGTGTGAAAGGCCTAATTCTTCCTTGAGTAGAACTCCACACTTGCAGAGAAGTATATCCAGATATTTCACTTTTTTGCTGTGCCAGATCTCTCTTTGACACTGGTAAATGCCTGTTAATGTAAGTGCAATAAAAATTCATGCAGATAAGACTAAAAGCTTAGTATTTTAGCTCATATTTGTTCATTACCCTTTTTTGTACCTAATGCCTACAAAGAAAGTGTAAAAAGATCGCTTTATTATCTGCAGAGGGCTAATAAGATAGTTCAGGTGAAAGACTTATCTTTGAAATCCCCAAGCTGCTTGCAGAGGCTTAATTGACTGTTTTCTTTCTTTTTCTTTTTTTTTTTTTTTTTCACAGATTCTGTTTTAAATGATTTTATTATGATGCACTGTGTTTTTATGCCAAATAGTCAGCTCTGCCCAGCCTTGATGGCACAATATCCTTTTTTAAGAGAAAAGTTAAGTCTCTTTAGCTGCTGTACCTATCAGTGATGAAAGTGAAGCTTCCCTCTGTCAAGAAGTGCATCACGTTCCATGGAGTCTGTGCCTTGTGAGTAGATTCTTAGTGCCTGACTAGCAGCTGTCTGAAATGGATAGTGTGTAATCCATGACGAGATACAGTACAGACCATGAAAACTCTGTATTTCCTGTGCTGATTGCTGTTGCAAGGGAAAGAAATGTACTGTCCCTCCATCAGATAAGTGAAATTACATGAAAGTTTGGGTTACCCTTCCTATATCCTTCCTATCTTTCTATTGTTCTGCTGAACTACAGCATCTACATTTTAACTGGGATAGTTATGTCTTGGTGATTTCAGTGGTCCACTTTATAGATTGCAAGCTGCAAACTGCCTCTAGCAAGAGGCTGCCTGGACTTGTAGACTCGTGGGTAAGTAGTTCCTAGGTGCTGACCTAATTGTTATGAAAAAGTAGTAATAATCTGTAATAATAGTCTATAGCAAATGCAAACAAACTGCAAGAAACTTCAACTGGATATGGAATATTAGGAAATGAAATCTTAATAGTGGAGAGCATTGAGAGCTGGGGGTGATTCTCATACTCTCTGCATGTTTCCCAGGAGTCTGTGAAATGTCCATCCGTCAGTTACTGGCAGGTTATTTAGTTTGGGAATCTGTTGGACAATTGAGAGTTTTCCTTGTGCACAGTGACTTGAAGCTATCAAGTGACTGGGAACATTAAATAAACATATAATGTTTTCTGTTTTATAGAATTCTGACAGGGATATAATAACTTCAGCTCCCTATTTATTTGTTTAGAATCGCAATGGTGTGAAAGTGCTTTCCTTCAAGCTCAGTGGGGCGAGTGACATGTGGGAAAGCTCACCTCCTGAAACCACAAAATAGAGCATTGTGTCCTTGTCTGGCAAGCTTGAGAATCCATTTGTGTTACTCCTAGTGAGGAGAGTAATTGTTTTGAAAACCTTTGGACCCATGGAACTGGTCTGTTGAAGATTGTTCGCACACCTGAAACAAACACATTTTCCCAAATCACATTGTTTTGGATATCAAAAAATATTATGAAATGCTGTTGCTGACAGCATTGAGAGGGAAAAAAAGGGCAGCACTTTTTAATGTTTGGGGTTTTTTTGTCCTGATTCATTTAGTTCATATTATTCAGTCAGCCCATTTGAGATTCAAGTTCTCTATCCTCAATTATAATTGAATACCTCTATCTAATAACTGAGAAAATCAGACCCATAAGCAAAATGTACCTCATTCTTTATAGGGGAAAAGCTTTTCTGATAATCAAAGTTAAGGATAATCACACTTAAGGATAAATACTCACTTGTGATGAAATCTCTTCTGGAGAGGATGCTAAGACCATGGTCTTAAGTGGGTCATGGCAAGCATCATGTTAATTCTTTTCACTGAGGAGGTGGAAGTAACTGGTATCCTACTGCTTTAGTGTTAGCTTTTCCTGGAGCTGAATTATTATTTATTTAGTCCATTCTGAATATGGAAAAGCTAACTGTGCTTTGTTGATTGTACCATTGAAATTTATTGTTAGAGTTGAAAGGTTCCTAACAAAGCTCATCTTTTTGGAGCAAAATCACTCTACAAAAGTGTTCGCCGGTGCTGTGAGACTAAGGAGAGATTAGTTATGCTCAATGAGGAAATTAAAACAGAAAAAGAAGAAAGGTGATTCAGTCAGCGACTTTTTGCTTCAGCTCCCAATTTTAATCAAAACAAGTCTATTTTCCTACACCCACTGAGGATACCATTTTAGCTGGCACCATACAAGTATGAGTAGAGTTCCACTGAAGTGCTTTCAAGCATGGTACATGGTATAAATTATTTGGGTTTTCACTTCTTTTACAGCAGTCATTTGTAAGTTATTTTAATCCTGAAAGGAATGGACAGGTGCACCATTTTGTCCAAGTAGCATTATTGCTTGTTGTGGATTCCATGCCTAGTCTGTGCTGTCCTTTGGCACACCAAGTCTTTTTCAGTCATTGAAGAATATAGATCCTGCAATATGAAAAAAAAATAACATCTGTTTTATAGGGAAGCAAAGGGCATGCTCCCCTGTCCCAGATCAAGATAAAAGCCCTGTGTGTTGGACCAAAGCCCTTGTTTCCCTCGTCTTCACAGAATGGAAATGGACAAATTCTTGGAGCTACAGCTTGTCAGAGGGAGTCAGGACAAGGTCTGAAAGAAAACCTGAAATAGAGCAGCAGCTCCAAAAGTGCACTTGGGTTAGTGCAAGTGTGTGAGCAGGGGTGTGCAGGGGTGCACCTTTAAAGTACCACTCTCTACATACTTACAAAGTATAAACTCCTCTTTTGCTCTCTGTAGTTGATAGTTCTTCAGCGTGTTTCTCTATGAGTGTTTTGCTAGCCTCCTCTACTATTGTGCCACCAAAAATGTTCGCATTCTGTTGTAGCAATTATCTTACACAGCTCCTGATATAGCTGAGTCTTCCTATGCAGGGAAGAATAGCCTTCAGAATTGCTTCAATTTCCCAGCATGCTAAGAGGAAATCAGAAATATATGTATATATTGAGCTCTAACCATGTTGGTGTTGATAAATATTTTGCAGTTATCTGACACTTGTTGCAAGTATACATTACAGTTTATTTCTGATTGCAGTCTGTAGTGAAGCTGCATCCTGAAGATCACATAAAATGTGAGAACTCTTCATTGACTTTCCCTGTGATAATGTTAATAAAAGAGAAATCAGTATAAATGAGCAGTAAAAATACAGAAAAATTACCAATGACTGTGGTGAGTCAGTTAATAAGAAAGTAAAAATACATTAAATAATTACAGTGTTTGAAAGGTAAATATGGCATGAAAAAAATTACATAGTAGAATATTAAACTTGCTCCCCAAGACATTGGAGCACATAACTTAAAATGAATTATTTACTTCTTGTGACCTTCTGACTTACTTTTTTCCTTAATTATACTGTCATGTTCAGTTCTCTACTAATTTTAAACCTTTCTAAATGAAATTAAAATGCAGATTTGAGAAAGTTTGTCAGTCAAATGAGCACCCCAGTAACCCTGGTAGAATGTCATATCTCTGCAGGGGCTTTGGGCAGTAGGATGATTTCGAAGTGTGATTTAACAGGTACTTTTCCCCATTGCATTTGATTAATAGTATTGTTGGAGAATTTTTTCTAAATGAGAAGCTTAGAATAGATATCTTACATAATTTATATTCAGCACTGATATTTTTATTTTCTAATTAGTATTTGAACGTATTTTGGTACAGCAACTGAAAGTGCATCTTGAAAGGATGCAAGGATGCTGGACGTGGCTGTGAGGGAGAGTGTCAGTATTTTGATATTATATGTTATTGTGTAATTGGGAATAGCATTACTCACAGCAGTCCAGAATCAGAATTCCAGTAACTGGGAAGCAAAGTTGAAGATGTTACTGCACTTACTTCCCACTCAGCTGTCAGTTTAAATATATATTGTTAACCTTTTTTCAGTGAGAAACAGATTGTCATATCCTGTTTCTTCTGGGGATACTTCATTTTCACACAGGTTAAAGGCTCAAATTATCTCAATTTATTATCCATTGTGCCTTTACTTCTTTTCTTGTTTTTTTTTTCCTTTCATTAAATGTTTCTTTTGGCCTTTTAGCTATTAGTCTATTTTTGTAATGTTGACACTTTGTCTTTAAAAAGGTCAATGAAATGTTTCCCTTTTTTTCTTACTGTTCATCACAAAATAATTTTCACACAGTATTGTGTCCTAAATACACCTTATTTGACCCACTGGAAATGTCTGATTTCCTCATGACAATGTGGCTACTACAAAATTTATTATTCTACCCTGTGTTTCTATAGTCAGTTTAGTCTGTAAATGTCAAAGTTTCCCTCCCTTAATGGGGCTGAGGTTCATCTTGAGTTACAATAAGTTCTAAAAACAAAAGGAATAACAGTGGTTGTTCATTCTGGTAGTCCTCACAAATGGAAAACTGGAATTGTATAAACAGAGTGACAGTTTTCTTTCTCTTCAACTGTTTCCAAAGAGGAACGAGGAGAAATATCCTTCTTCAGTCTCCATGGTTAATCCTTTTTGTTGTTTCAAGTGTCATTTCTGTTTCATTCCCCTACAGCAACCACCTGTGTTGTGGAACTGTGATCCTCCCTCTGCTCTTCAGAAAATTCACTGTCATTTTACTTTTTGGTATGAACGTGAAAAGTTTGCAAATTGTTACGCTAGTGGATGTCAGAATTTAGAAGTGTATATTGGAAGGTTATGTTTGAGCACTCTGAAAGTGGTTTGTTGGGAGTCAGTTGTTCGTGAATTTATACAGTGTTGGATATTTCCAATCACCAAAAGTTTTCCTTGACACTATGGCACCTATCATGCCCAGCCTTCTCAGGGTACAGAGCAGGAGAAAATGGATTATGCCCTCAACAATAAAAGGCGAGTCATTCGACTGGTTCTGCAGTGGGCCGCTTTATATGGAGATTTACTGCAAGAAGATGAAGCAGCAATGGCCTTTTTGGAGGTACAAAAGAATCATTGTATCACTGGAGTGAAAGAGGGCATTTTGAAGGGCAAAATTTATTTCAGTTTATAACTGTTTGCTCAGGTTTGGTTGCAGACAGTGAAGGCACCACAACACTGTTTGAACCATTGCTAGCCTCTGGGCCTCTGGAAACAGTGTTGCAGGGGTAGCTTGCATTATAACATTAGCTGAATTTGCTTTTTCTAGTATTTTCTTGTGAATGGTTCAGGTTGAACTGGAGGGCTGTTCATGGCTGCCTGAGGTGGAGGGCTGCCACTCTACAGAAACAAAAGTCCTTTCCATTTGAATGAAAGCTGTACTGCAGCTATTGGAACTTAAGATGTTTGTCTTCAGAACCCTTGTAAATTCTTTGTGGTAGCTGCCATATCTTTAGATTTCTAAGATAAGAATGCACTGCCAGTGTCATGTTAAATGATCACGATTGCCATTCTTATTTTATATTGTGTTTATGGAACAGAATCCCATATGTTACTGGCTGAATGAAAGTTCTTGTCCTAAAGAGCTTAAAACTGAATCTAAGATTTAGCAGAGGGGAATAAAGAGAAGCTTTAAGAATGCTAGAACCGCGCCCCCCAAGCCCACATGGGAAAGTTTTTCAAGCTTTGGAGATGCCCTGGTCTTTCATTAATCCAGAAGTTAAAGAACAATCATTAGCTGCCAGTACAGAGATCCTGCTTTGGGATGGTTTTATGTAGATATAAAAGGAGGAGGTTTGAGTAGGGTTTAAAAGTGGGTGATACTGTAGTGGGTTGGCGTAGCTGAGAGTCAGTGACTCAGGAGCAAATGAAGTGCTGAAGACTACAACAGCAATGAATAAAAAACCGTATCATGCTAAATTATTTGTGGATTTTTTTAGTCCTTATCCTTGACAATGTGAAAATGCAGGTTTTACACAAGCAGTCAGTGGTTGCAGAGTGAGCTAAGGGGCTTCATCAGGCTTCCCTTCTGCATGTATAACTCTTGCTTTAAACCAGCTGGAGATAAACAAGTAGAAGTAATAGAGGGTTGGGCCCAGCATGTGTTCCTCTATGCAGATTATCATTCTTTATAATCATTAAGCTATCAGATGTCATCTCATAATCCTCTCTCCTGAGTACTGCTCATTTACCCCTACAGTTATTTAAAGACTGTTCTGTATCATTTACAGGAATTTTATGTATCTGTATCAGATGATACTAGAATGATTGCAGCACTAAAGGAGCAACTTCCAGAGCTAGAGAAAATTGTAAAGCAAATGTAAGCTTGGTTTTGCTTCTTTCTAACTTACTGGTTATATCTATTAAAAAGCCATTTTGTGAATGACACTCAGTTATATGAAATTGAAAGTTTGCATGCAGGCTCATTTAAATTAATGTCTATGGCTCTCTTTTCCACATCACTCTTGCAAACACCATACCCTCACTGAGAGATTGACAGAAGCTTATTTCATGCTTACATGAACTTTGTATAATTTTTTTTCTGCCTTGGTCCTAGATTAACTGTGATATCATCTAGTCTTTTAATATATAAATATGATTGTATTGATATGCTAGTTTGACAACTGGTTCATGTTCTAGAGGTGATTTTGTACACAAAATCTTCCAGGTGATATTTAATTATATATTCTATGCTTTACCTTTTTATAGTTCTGAAGAACCTAAAGCATCACAAAAGAAGGTGAGAAAATATATTTGTCCCTTTTTGCAAGTAAAATTTTAAGCACAGCCATTTCATAAGCATCTTCTCTTTAATAAGCATGGATATATTAAAAAATCACATTGAGAGATAACTTTTAACATTGTAAAAAATTTCATTGTTACTCTTTTTCCTGCCATTGACAAGAGATGTATTGTAGTTCATCTGTATCACACGTTTATTCTTGCATTAATGTGAATCTCGATGATTCATTTTCAGCACAAAGTTCTTCTGCAGCTATTCAACACAAGTGATGACAGAGCACAGAAACGCCAGCCTATCAGGGGCAGTGATGAAGGTAAGTTTCTTCTCTGCTAAGTTTTCTTGAGCCACTGACATCTATATCAATTTTTCTGTCTCAAAAAAGGTCCAAAAATAAATGCAAGTACCTACCTAGAATTTTGAAGCCTGGCCTGAAGCAAACTCTCTTTGCTTTTGCTAGCCCACTATTCTCCATCATTGATTTGAGGTGCTCCTGGTCTTTTCCCTTGGTTACTTGTGCTATCAAACACTGCTTCCTCAGAAGAAGATGTAAAAACCTTTAAAATAAGGAATGAACAAAATAGAGATGAACCAATAAGACACTGGTAATGGCAGTGCAATAACGAGTGGAAGCTGAAGGTCATGTTTGAGCCTCTGTCTCCCCTATGTAGTTTGAGCTAACATGCACAGCTTTTGCAGGGTAGGAGTGGAGCAGATAATCGTGCCATGGACCATAGATCTAGAATCCGAGAATCTAGGCCCACAGCCTCAAAACCAAAATCTGCTGGTTTGCCTTGTTGCTGTTGTTTGATTCTCTGAAGAGATTGAGGTAAAATTTACAGCAGTGTATCAGAACATAATTTTCAGATTTCTGATTAGGTACTCTTAAAGGTTGTTCTGTGGAACTTCACCTAAAAGAGCTACTTCTTCAACACCTTTGATATTAAAGGATAGCTCTTGCTAATGAACAGCAGTAAAACCAAGGTTACAAATTGAAGGTAATGTAGCTGAGAAAGCTGGTGGCATAAATCAGACCAATGCAAGAACCATGTTAAAAGATGGAACTAACTATATATGAACAAGCAGACATCCTGCCAGTCATGCAGCTTCTGTTGTCCATAGTGGTGTTTTTAGGCCCATGAAGAGGTAAACAGTTCCTGCTGCCAGGGAAGTACTACCTCTTGTGTCCTGACAGGCAGTAACTGCTCTTTTCATATGGCTGCATGCTTCTCATTTGTAGGACAGGCAGCTCACTGAACACTGAAAATCCAAAACTCTGGGAAGTCAGAGATTTCTGAACTAGAAATTGTGGAGTATCTGAGGAATGGGGAGCTATGTAATGATTTATTGTTGCTTTGTTTCATTTGTGAGGAGTGGTTACTGAAGTGAAAGTAATTTGTATGGTAAATCTGTGGTTTTTACAGGTGGAATAAACCGTGCAATTTTTTTTTTTCTTTAGTTCTGTTTAAGGTGTACTGCATAGACCAAACCTACACCACTATCCGTGTGCCTGTGTCTTCTTCTGTGAAGGAAGTGATCAGTGCTGTAGCAGACAAGCTGGGCTCTGGAGAAGGCCTCATCATAGTAAAGATGAGTTCAGGAGGAGGTACTGTACCTACATCATCTCAAACACTCCTCAGTTATAGTGAAGGAGAAGTTTTGGAGGGATTGAAAGACTAGTTCAGTCAAGGTTTTATATCCATGTGCATGTTCAGCTCTCACACAAGTCCTAATTGAGAGCCAAGTCCTTCCTCTGCTGCAGGCACAGACTGCAGCTCACATGGGAAACAGGACCAATGGAGAAGCTTGTGTGTCTGCATGTTACAGAGCACAGCTACCCCGATTTTCCTTCACTGGCAGACTTGTAAGAGTTTTTTAACAACAGACTTGGGAATCAGTAACCTCAGAAAACACTGCAGTGCAAACATTCTGGCAGTGGTCACTACCATTTTGGCTCCTCTGTCCATGCAAACCACTACAGAGTAACTTAATGCCAAATGCGCTGACCTAGTGTTTGCAGAGGGTCAGGGATCAAGGCCCTCCCTCTAGGCTGTGGAAATGCAAGAGTAACTGGAGGGTGAATTCTGCTGGAGAACTGATGTTGCTCAAGTGCTTTGGTTGAGTATAACTGTGTGGAGAGACACACAGAGGCGATGAGAGCTGTGTTGGAAGGCATTTTTGCAAACAGTGGTGCCTGCCAAAAATGGCTCACTTCCTGAGAACTGACACCAGGCAGTTTTTTACTTTTTGCAGTTGAAATAATTCTTTATTGTCAGATTTACTGGCCTCCAACTTATGCTGGAAGAGACTGTTTTGTAAGTTACTTCATTATCTTTTCTTTACCTTCGATGTAGTGCTCTTTTAGAAATGTTGTAGTGCATTTCCATCACCTTCTTGAGCAGTTATTGCCTTCCAGAGCAATTTCTATTAAGAACAGCTCTCCGAATGCTTACAGCTCAGCAATGAATGAATGGACTCCTTAATTAGGCTTCATTTTTGCAGGTAGTTTGTAGTGATAGCAGCACAGGCTTCTTGACCTGTCTGTACAGTTTAGGACCGGGATTTTGGTTCTGTAGGAGACTGGTTTGGGCTGAACTTACCACATTTCTCCAATAAAGAGGACCTTGCTGTCTTCTATTCTGTATCCTGGATGTTGGGTTTCTGGGCAGAATTTGTTCCCAGGAGAGTGAGCTGTGCAACTGGTGAATCAATCCTGCTGTAAATTCTTTGTCTGTGTAATAAATAATAATTTGTTTCATTTTTACAGAAAAGGTTGTGCTCAAGCCTCATGACGTTTCAGTGTTCACCACTCTCAGTGTTAACGGCCGGCTGTTTGCTTGCCCCCGGGACCAGTTTGATTCTTTGGTATGTGTGTGCAGTGCTCAGGAACATCAGGGCTTTGCTTTATTTGAGCACCTGGCCCTTTTTGCATTATCCACACTTTAGATAAAAACTAGTGGAAGCATTCACAACAAAGGGCTTGTCACACTGCAATAGATGAGCCCTGAAAATAAAAGCAGCTGATGCCATAATTCCCTAAAGTGGACCAGAAGTCCATCCATATGATCCACACAACAAAACTTGATCCCAGTACTCTCTCTGTCACACTGAGCATTTAGGAAGAGCTGAGCATTGTCACCAAGACATGCAATAATTCTTCATTACAGAATTATCTCCTCAAAGTCGTAGAAATATATTTTGTAAGATAGATGTTATCAATTAAAGCATTCTGGAGATCCGATTCCAGCAGTAGATTTCTTAATTTTTTTTTTATTTCTCATCCCCAGAAAATACTGTGTCAAAATCTGAGATAATTCTAAGTAGAACCACAGAGAATATTCCTGGTAGAAAGTCTGTTTTTTTCTTAGGTAGAATTGCTCATAAGTACTTACAGTTTATACAGTCATTCTAGTGATCTCCATGGGGTCTGCTTTTATAGAGTTTGATTTGACTGTACTTTTTGTTCCTTTTATTTCATTAAAAACAAATGTCATTGCCAAGTCATGTCAGCATGAACTCTATTACTCCTAGCCTTGTTTCAGCCTCCTGTATGCTTTTAACAAGCCACTTAGTATGTATGCCTGATTTCTTTTATGGATATGGTAAAATCTGTGCTTTGCTGCTGCTTTCAATTTAGTAACCAAGGAATGCACATCCAGCATATGTAGTTCCATGCAGAGATACTTCTTGTTCAGCTTATTAAATTCTGGTGTTCCCTTAAGGTTAATTAATCCTGCCAAGTAGATACCCTCATGGGGCATGCTACTGTAAAGCAGGGGTGTTGCATCAGTACAGCTGTGCTGGGTACTTATATATGGCTCTGCATTGTCGGTGTACACATAGCTTTGGCAGCAAATTGTCATGGCTTTCTGTGCTTTTTCCTTGTGCTATTTACCATGCATCAAGTACTCAAAATGCTGCAGGGAGCTCTAAGATACAGGGCTGCAATGTGGTACATTTCATCGACTAGACTGATTTTAGTAAGAATTAGGGAAGTACATTCAGCACCTTAAAAATGGTCCTCAGCTCTGTATAACCAATTACAACCCCTTAGCAGCTGCATTTTTTCAAAGAGGTACAAACAAATTGAAAAATGTTACAACTTTACCTGCCTGCCTCCCAGTTTGATCCTTTCACGTTCCAGTTTCTGCCTGCTTCTGTTATCTGTTATCCACATTACATTTGGCAATTCCCATGTGAAAATTGTTCTGAGTAGATGAATTTTCAAATGTGCTGTGAGTTCGCATCTAAGTGCCTCTTTCCTAGCCTTGTAAAATAAGTGTTTGTTATGGTAACAGCTATGTTACCATTTGTGTTCATCTCCAAATGGGGGGAAAAAAGACGTCTTTCAATCTGTAGGCAATTCTCTTTCCATAGATTTCCAGAAGTTAGAATTTTATTTCCTATGTTGTCATAAACTAAAGAAGTTTTGTGTTTGTACAAATCCCAATTCAAAGCAATCTGCAGTTTTTTGTAAGATAATGGCTGCCCTGGATTTTTTTAGAGACTACTTTCCTACTATTTTTTTAAATTATAGATGAAACTTTTAAGCTGATAATGTTTTTCAGTTTAGTAATTTTTAATTAGTTTGTATGATGATGGTTATTGAAAGGAAAGTTTTCCCTAGAGTACAAAGCAAGAATTCAAACAGCAATAAAGCTCCTACACTCTGTGTGTTACTGAGAAAATTATTTGATGTATTAATCCAGTCAGACCTATTTCTGTTGCTAATATATTACTCTTACATTAAAAGGGATTCATTTAGTAGGCTCCTTTTTTATATCGCAGCATCTGAATATGTCCTGTTAATCTGGCAGACTCCACTGAGTTTGTGCTGAGAAAGGAGCCTGTTGGCAATTCCGCGCTGCCCCATCCTGACACATTCACCGAAGGCGGTGGCGTTGGGGACGTCGTGTGCGAGCTCTGCCGCCCTCTCCTGGGAGCAGAGCCGGTGACCCGCGTTCCCGGGCGGTGTGCCGGTGTGCCGCCCTCCAGTTCACAAGCGGGGTGATTTTAGCACTGCTGGTTCAAACACTTCACCCTAATATGTACAACAGACTACTTCAAATCCGACTTGATCTCAAACCACGTTTTAATCTCTGTTTAATACTTCACCTCTGGGCCAAATCATAGATCACATCTCATTTATTGAGTGGCGTGGAAGTGCCTTTCAGAAATGTTTTGTACTTGATTCTTTCTCATAAGACTGTGTTTACATCATTTTAATTGGCCTAGCCAGGAATTTGCAATCAGAAATTGTCCATCAAGTTTGTGTACTGTCAAAGAGAAGGTATGAGGTTTATTTTATAAGTGATCAAAAGATCTTGCAATCACTGCAGATTTCTGAAGCATGCTAGATATAATAATTCTCATCATTAGAATCAGGAATATGTGAAAGTATTTGGCTTGTCCTTGGTGGCCTAATTATTTGTGTATGTGAAAAAGGAAACATAAAAGTTTTTTTGGAAAGACCTGTGCTCCTAAACAAACACACGTGCTTTAGTTAGCACAATATGTATTATAGATTCAATTTTTAGAACAGTGCTAAAGATAACACACTGAGAACAGCCTGGTTTATTTTACAGTGTCTCTCAAGAGCTTTCAGAATTTTCCTGACCATCCTGTGCATACTGGATACTGATTTTGCACAGGGCTTCTCATTTCCTAGTAACGTGTCTGCGGTTAAAAGCAAATTTCAGTTTTGCTGCAAATTTCAGTTTTACTACTAGAAACATGATTAGGAAAGTGGTCATGCTGAAAAAAATTACAAACATTATAGAATGAAAGCCATACGATTTAGCACATCTAAAATGCTTTTATAATATTTTCTTGTTTGTAGGCACCATTGCCAGAACAAGAAGGACCATCTACTGGTACAGTAGGAACATTTGAACTGATGAGTTCCAAAGACTTAGCACATCAGATGACAATTTATGACTGGGAGCTCTTCAACTGTGTGCATGAGGTATGAGGAACTATCTGATCAGCAGGTTAGAATCTATTAGGAAGTGTTTAATTGTACAGTGTAAGTTTGTGTATTATTTAAAAATCTTCTCTAAGCTTGATTTTCAAAAATTCTACAATAAGGCCACCTACAAGTTTTGCAAGTATAAGACATTCTTAATTTTATAGGCAAAATAGAAAAATAAAGTTAGACTTCTTCTGGACATGTTGAATTACTTCTGTTTGTTTCAACATATTAAGCTCTTTATATAAAATCTGTAGTTATGCTTTTACTGTGCTTCTGATATTGTACTCTGGATTTGTAACCTGAATCCTTGTCATCTATGAAGCTATAAATGTAAACTGCAGAGCAAATTTCAGGCTAGATACTTACCTGGTCATTCTTAGCCTCTTTAATCTGTCCAAGAAAAGCAACTGGAAAAAAAAAAAAAAAAAAAAAAAAAAGTTCCAAACTGTTTTCTCTTTCCTAGCTGGAATTGATTTATCACACATTTGGAAGGCACAATTTTAAAAAGACCACAGCAAATCTGGACTTGTTTTTAAGAAGATTCAATGAGATTCAGTTCTGGGTGGTCACTGAGATTTGTCTTTGCTCTCAACTCAGCAAGCGTGTTCAGCTGTTGAAGAAATACATTAAGATAGCAGCCCAGTAAGTATACAATCATATGGGAGCTGGAAGTGGGATTTGGTATAGTCAGTGTGTTTTTATTTTCTTTTTTCAGACAGCCACACAGAGTAGAGGTTAAAACATTCTGTATTTGCTAATTCTGTCCATTTTCTTACAGGGCTGTATAGAACCTTGTTAATATATATTCTTCTTTCCTATGCTACTTTCCATTGCTCCTTGATCTGTGAACTCTTAAGGCCATGTTTACAAATCAAATTTGTGAGAAAATATATTTCAAGTCCTTAGGAGAATCCTTCATTTACCCTTCCATACATTAGCAAATATTAGTACATGAATTAGTAAATATTAACAAAATTGAACCCAGTTTTCTTGAGAACAGAAAAGTTTCTGTTGCTGCTCAGGACAACAGTTCTCAGAATTACTCCCAAGTGGGAAAACCAAGAGGGGAGAGTAAAGAGAAGTAGCATGGAAATGGTGACATTCATGTTACTTTCATTCTGTTTGGGATTTGTAGCAAATTTGTTGATGATACAAAGTGCAGGGTCCTGCACCTGGGGAGAGCAAACCCAAGTAGCTGCACAGGTTGGGAGCTGACCTACTAAGGAGCATCTCTGCAGAGAGGGACTGGGACTGTTGGTAGATGGCAAGGTGACCATGGGCTGGCAGTGGGCCCTGGGAGCCAGGAGGGCCAGTGAGATCCTGGGTGCATCGGGAAGAGTGTGGCCAGCAGGTCAAGGGAGGTGTTCCTCCCCCTCTATTCAGCCCTGCTGAGGCCACCTCTGGAATAGTGTGCCCAGTTCTGGGCTCCTCAGCCCAAGAGAGACAAGGAGCTATTGGAAAGGGTCCAGTGGAGGGTCCACAGAGATGATACAGGGTCTGGACCATCTGTCATAGGAGGAGAGCCTGCAAGAGCAGGGCATGTTCAGTCTAGAAAAAAGTAGAGTGAGAGGAGATCTCATCCATACATTCAAATATCTTGAAGGGTGGTGCCAAGAGAATAGTTCTACACCCTTTTCAGTGGTGCCCAGTGACAGGATGAGGAACAAGGGCCTTAAACTGAAACACAAGGACTTTCACCTCAGCATGAGGAATAGATTTGTGTTGAGGGTGGCAGAGCACTGGAACAGGCTGCCCAGGGAGTTCATGGTGTCTCCCTGTTCACTGGTCCAGTGACCCTGCCTTGGCAGTGGGGTAGGAGTGGATGATCTCCAGAGGTGCCATCCAACCCTAACGATTCTGTGATTCTGGGATTTTTTTCAAATACTTTTGGTTTAAGATGCGAAATACAAATGTCTTCTTCAGTTACTAACTGCTGGGTCTGAGGTTGGATAGCAGGCATTCTTTCTGTCTTCCTTTACTCCTATCCAAATTTAAACTGTTTGGAACCTGCATGCCAGAGATGTCAGCCTTGACTTCTTAAAGTCAAGAGCAGGGCAGTGATTGACTTCAGAGGGAGCGGGGGTATATACATGCCCTGCATAGGTACAGATTTTTATCCTTGTTATACTCTCCCTCCCTTTTCACCTCGTGGTGTATTATTGCATTCATTGCTGTCTGAAAAACAGCTTGATGAGGTTTGTAGTGTTTATCTACAGCACTGGGCATTGTAACTAGAAGCCTTTAGGCAGTTCTACCAACAGAGGTGTTGTTACTTGCAGTTAAACCAAGGTTTTGACTTTTTACATCATTAAATGTTGTGTAAAGGAAGAGATGACTATTGCTGCTGTCATGCTGCCCTCCTCCCAGTTAGTAATTGCACATAGCTGAAGTCTGTGTTCACATCAAAACCTGGGGTCAGTGTGGCTCCTTCCTCCAGGACACCCTGCTCTGCAAGCACCGACTTCCTTCTGGGATCTACTTTGCACCCTGTGGTTGGATTACGGTTGGTCAAAGCTGAAGATTGTAAAAATCTGGCAGCAGGCATGCAGGATCAGTTTTATATTTAGAACAGAGGACAGAATTTACCTCTTTAATTTCTAAAAATACGCCACATATTCCATTATCTCACTGCACAGCGCAGGAGTGGGAAGCAGCTGCCGCCCTGGCGGGCTGTGCCCAGGAGAGGGCAGTGGCACCCACAGAGACGTCAGGGTCTTTCCTAATTTCAGGCATGAAATGGGAAAATGTTGAAATGTGGTCATTAAGACACAACAGTAATTTCCATAAACACTTGAAATCAAGTATCCTAAAAATTACAGTTAAATATCTGCTTAATAAACTGCCCTAGCCTGCAAGTTCCTCGGAGTCATGGGTTTAATCTTGTGCTATTTACAACAGCCTGACAACCTCTTGTTTACTTCCATGTTTCTGGTATCACTACAATGCTAAAAATAAATAGCTAAAAGCGGTCTGCTCTGCTGGGCCCTCTTTGTCTCCTAAAAGCAAAGAAATCTGAAGCACAAGATTTTCCTCTGTACAAACCAAGAAGGCAGGTTTAATTCCAGCCGCTGGAAAGGCGCTGGGAAGTTTTGCCAGGCTGCTGCCCTCTGTGCAGTGCTGCCATGGTAACAGCTGCTACACATGCACTAAAACAAACACAAAGTGCACCGAAGTTAGAGAGGAGAAAAAGCCCAGACCTTGAAGCAATATCTTTGAGGAAGTTTTGCCTGTGAAGATCCTTGAGACCTAATGAGAACTTTACCCTACCTAGAAGTACTAGACTCATTAGAAGAGTGTTCAGGGAGAACAGCTCAGTGCTGCACTATTAATCTTAGGCATGACTGGTGGTAACGAGATGCCTTGCACGTACTCATTTTCAAAGGTAACTGTTACTGAGAAGCTTTTTTCAGTTCTGTGGCTTGAGGTGTAGATATCATTGCAGAAGGCACATCATTTTGTGTTTGCCGCCCCATGCACCCTTGATGTGTGCTCCCAGTCTGTGCAGGCAAGCACAGGGCCAAGTGCTGGCTCCAAGTGCTGTGCACATGTGCTTTCAGTTCCAGGAGCCAGTGTCACTTTAGCATCTGCTGGAAAAGGATGTCGAGGTTACCAGGTTCATCTCTTTTCTCCAACTATTGTAGGAATAAACTTTCAAACAAAGGGGAGAAGTGAACTATATTTCCAACTGTGAGTTCTTCCCATATTAATTGTATAAGAAAGGCCTGCTGTGATGTGCTTGAGCATACTCTTATATACATCTGCAAAAGCAGTTTGTGTGTATTTCCTCTTTTCAGATATATCCACAGGCTATTTAGAAGTCTTCTTGTGTGTCAGTGTACTCAGAAACTTTCATTCAGTTTTTGAAAATCATTCTTTCCATACACATGCATATGTTATAAGTCCAAGGAACCTGTGAGAAATTTCTGAAGTGTGTGTTTATAGAGAAAATGCCAAGATGAATATGCTTGTGCAAGTACCAAGAGATTTTAACCACATACATGTTTGTTTTGGAGATCAGAGTGTGTGTGTGTGTGCATGCATGTTTGCTATTTATCTAACAGGAATATTCTTCTGGTACAGTCCATTTTGTGAAGCAGAGGGACCTCTGTTCTGAGGGAGTGGATTGTGGTGCTTTAGAGAATCCACTTTTTGACATTTTCCATGTAGTTTATATGCAGTAGAGCCATGCAGCGCTGTTTCTAGTGCTTTACAGGGCAAAGGTTCCTTTATCTGGACTCGAGCTATTTATTGTAGACCCTGTAGAATTTACAGAATATCTAGGGTAGAACATCATGTATCTAGATGGATTTTAACTGGGACTTTGTCAAATTCTATTGCTTAACAGGGTATTTAGTAAAACATTTCCTTTTTAATATGAAGATAGATTCAAATTAAATATTGTAGATACAGTTGAAGCTGCCTACTTTGTTTGAGCACTAAGTGCTGTGTGTTGCTAATTATTTTACCCTGCCGTAATTTATTCCTAATCCTGTCATGGGCTGTGGACAGATACCCCTTTATGGATTTACTTGTGCCTGGGGAAGAGGTTATCACTGACAGCCTATCCTGTCTGCTTTTCATTCTTGTCTCCCCTCAGATCCACTAATGAGGCACTCCATGACCTGGACTAGTAGATTTAAATTGGTGTAGCTTTAGCATTTCAGTTTATTCTTTCTACCCTTGCTCACTGTTGCTCATCTGGTGTGGGAGAATTTGTACAAGCAGCTCTGCCAGAAGATCTGAAAGGGCAGCAATCTCCCAACAGACAGACCAGCATATGGGAGAGATCATTTATTCACATGCTCAGTGTTCACACAGTGCAGACACAAGTGAGGCCAAGATCTAAAGGACTCACCCACTCAATACATCCAAGTCTGGTCAAATAGAGGTACAGAAAGAATAGAATGGTGTGGATGATGGATGATGGAGAATAGAATGATGTGGCAATTATGGAGTCAGACAGTGGGAGGAGATGATTGTACTAATTTTGTCTGAAGCTTAGGGTACCTCAGAGGAGCTAAGAAGTTCAATGATGAATAAAAAAATATGAGAGTTGTAGATTGAATCTTGTTCAAGTTTTCTTGGTATATCACAGATGCATAGAATAGTTTGGGTTGGAAGGGAAAGATCATTGAGTTCAACCCTCTTGCCATAGGCAGGGACATCTTCCACCAGACTGAGTTGCTTAAAGTCCCATCCAACCTGGTCTTGAGCCGTTCCAGGAACAGGACATCCACAACTTTTCTGCGCAGGCTGTTCAGTGTCTCACATCATAGTAAAGAATTTCCTCCTAAACCTATCCTCTTTCAGTTTAAAGCCATTTCCGCTTGTCCTGTCCCTCTGTGCCCTTGTCATATGTTGCTCTCCAGCTTTCTTGTAGGCCCCTTTAGGTACTGGAGGGTGCTCTAAGGTCTCTCTTGGAGCTTTCTCCAGCCTAGACAATGCCAGCTCTCTCACTCTGTCTTCATAGCAGAAGTGCTTCTGTTCTCTGATCATCTTCATGGCCCACCTTTGCACTCACTCCAGCAGATCCATGTCCTTCATATATTGGAGTCCCAGAGCTGGGCACACAGCTCTGCAGGTGAGGTCTCGCAAGAATAGGGTGGGGAGTCACCTCCCTTGACCTGTTGGCTGATGGTTTTGATGCAGCCAAGGGCATGGTTGGCTTTTGGGACTGCAAGCACATATTATCAGCTCTTGTAAGCTTCTTGTCCACCAGCACCCCCAAGTACTTCTCCCCAGGGGTGCTCTCTTTACCCAGTCTGTTTGTTCTTGGGATTGCTCCATCTCAGGTGCAGGACTTTACACTTGGCCTTGTTGAATTTCATGAGGTTCACACAGTCCCACCTCTCCAGCCTGTCAAAGTCTCTCTGGATGGCATCCCTTCTCTCCAGTGTGTTAACTGCACCACACAACTTGGTGTCATCAGCAGACCTGCTGAGGGTGCACTCAAATCCATTGTCCATGACACTGACAGAGATGTTAAACCCCAACAGTCTCACTTAATACCAACCTCTAAGGAAAGCCACTCACAGCTGAAGAAACAGAGACTGAGGTGCTGAAATTGGATATTGGCACATCAGTTGAGAAAAGATATTATTTGCAAAACCCTAGTGAAACTCAGTTTTGTGAGGTTTTTTTGACAGGCTTTGTTCAATCCCTTCCCTTCCTGTTGAGTGAGTGAGCCACGGATGCAGACCCAGTTGAGCAGTTGTGTTGACTATGCCCATCAGATTGTATCTACTCTTTCATATGGCATGTTAGATCTTCCATACTAGTCAATTACATGTTCCAGTTTTTCCTGACTGATAGCAAAATCCTTATTTGCATTAGAGATGGAGTGTGACTTGGAGCTCCTTTTGCCCAGGACCTCTTTAATGATGCTGGTAACAAATGGCCGTTCTTTTCCTGAAACATACTAGAAGTCCCAGAATCTCTAAGTAATAGAAATCCTATACTGCAGGAGAGAGCACAGGCATGGAGAATCTCTAGACTGCTGGTCTTCTCCTCTTAAAAAGACTCAGTGGCCCCATAAAATGCAATGAAGATTGCCTAAGGAGAGCTTCAAGCATTCATTAGCTGTTCAGAAGCTGTCAGCAAGTTCTGCAGCAAATGAGGTTATAAACAGTTGTTTACACTGTTTCTGGTATCCCTTGGGGCTGAATTGAGCCCAAACTCAGGACTGTGTTTCTGGGTGGGGAATTGCTTCAAGAACTAGAAGTTCTTGCAGAAGCTGACATCCAGTGAAGTAGAAGAAGAGAAGTCATTTTAGGAGGGAAGGGAAGGGAAAGTCTCCAGAGTGTGGTGTAGTGCTAACACACTGGTGAAGAGGTGTCTGCAGCAATGCTTGCCAGGACTGCCTAAATTCAGTCACTTCTAAGCTAGATGCCTAAGTTCAGCTCTCTTAAGGTTGTCATAAGTACTGCTCTGACTGATATATACAACTTTAAACCTGTCCCTTTGTGTTTCAGCTGTAAAGAATACAAAAATCTGAATTCCTTTTTCGCTATTATTATGGGACTGAGTAATGTTGCTGTGAGCCGTCTCTCATTAACGTGGGAGGTAAGTCTTGGCTAAAATCCTGTTCCAGGAAGCTCGATGGGGATTTGTGCTTTTAGTTAGCAAAAACCTGGATTGGGCCTTTATTATTGATAAAGCTAGATCTACTAATACAGCTCCTGACCATAAGTCTTAGGTAAGGCTGGCAGTACTTATTACTAAGGCAATATACTACACCCATGGACATTGAAAAGAGTGACAAAGTTGAAAAGAGTGACAACAGTGGCTCCTGTTGCTGAGCTGAAGTGCCCAACAGGATGAGCAAGCTAGCCAGCTAACCTCTTGGATCAGCCCATCCTCTGTGTGCCTTTACTTGACTGGTGGTTCAGTGAGATCACTCCACTGATAATTCTCTTAAATTCATCCTCTGTTCATACATACTGTTTTCTGATCTCCACAGGGATTCCCTTGCCCTGTTAAAATGTGAGTTTGTCCTAACCAGTTCTGGTTTTCTCTCTGACATGTATTTCCATGCTTACTGTCAGTTCGGTCTTCATTCTCAGAGCTTCCACCTTTTTCTGTGCCTTTGCTCTTTTGTATGTAAGTGTATAAAAAGGGTGCAGTGTCCAGCACACTGTAACCACTGAGAACATACCAGGTATCAAAAGTATCAAAAATAGCTTTAAATGTGCATGTATTTTGTTGATTAGAAGTTAAAACTAATTAGCATGACTGAGGTTATTGATGCAACTGAGAGCAAAATTTGAACACCTTTAAAAATGTGTTCTGAAACAGGATATCAGACTAGCATGTCTAGGAGTACACCAGTCCTGTTTTCAAAAGTACATGTGTCATATACAATCAGTGCTATAGGCAAAGATTTTCAGTTTCTCAAAATAATGATCCTTCATTTGTGGCTACTAAGAGGAGTTGAGAGAGCTGAAACAGTACAGGACTAGAGAAGAAGGAATTAATGTATATACTATATACAGCAATCTAAAATAGGCACCAGTTCTGAGCTGGGGGGGGCACAGATCATTTGTATGTGTGGAGGATTAACTTGAGATCAAGGAAATGTTATCACACTCTGGTTCTGTAGAGCAGTTGGTTTATCAAGAAATCTGCCATTTGATTTTTCACCAGATATATACAGAAAATACTTAAAGACAAACATACCAAGACCTGATTTTTTCCATATTATCATGCATTTACATTAGTTGCATGCAGAAATTAGATATTTGCAGGTGCAAATGTCCAATTATACCACTTACTTCACAAATACCTAATCTGCATGCATATGCAAACTAGGCACACAGTTGTTGACACACATCATTAAAAATTAGGCCCTTGCTGTGGCACAGTGTAAATAGCTTGCTAGGGTACACACTCCAAATGTAGAAGGTATTGCAAAAAATAATTTCTGCACTATAAAATCTCTATTAATTTTTAATGTTATCCACTGCTAATAGTAGTCTGAAAAATTCAGCAAACACAGAGAAATTTCTTACTAAAAAAACCTGACATATTCTGATCGCACATAAAAAATTACAGTGATCTCTGAAACCGATTTATAACATACCTTATAGTCTTTATGGCAAAGTTATTTAATCTGCATGACATAATATGCGTGAAGGGGAAAGAAAGTACTTAGTAAAGCCCATCTCATCCTGATCATTGCATGATCAACTGACAATTATTTATTTGTGTAAGTATGGTAGACTGAAAAAATATTCATTAATTTGTACCCCAGAAGGTGATAGAGGACTTTGCTGCTGAGCATTGTCAGGAATTTTACCAATAAATGCATCAGCATGAGCAAAAAAAACCTCCTGGAAATGCCCAAGCATGGATATGAATGTTTGCAAGGGCAGTTCATCATAGGTATGAATAATTAAGCTGATCTGCCCCTACGCAAGCTGTGTTTAAATTATGTTTTCAGATAGGCTATAATCAAGAATGTCCTGAAAGCATTCACATGAACTTCCACTTACATTCTGAATTCAGTGATTGCAGTGTGAGCCAAACAAAAATCTGAATCTAAACATCCCAAAGGACTAAATTCAAGTCGGGGTTTAAATCAGGATCCAGGTTTCATGGCTGGTCCCGTCTCTATTTTTAATCTGGTTGCTAGGAAACGTTGTATTTTAGATTAGCACATTGTTAGAAATATCTGGCAAAAAAAGAGCACTCTCCTGACTTAGGGCGTTGTAGAAAGAACTAGCATTTACAGTAAAATTACCACACTGATCGGATTTAATTAAGGTTTGCTATTTTTGTTTTTATTAACAGAAACTCCCAAGCAAGTTCAAGAAGATCTATGCAGAGTTTGAAAGCTTAATGGTGAATAGCAATAGATCCCTTATTCTATGCACAATCAGAGATAATTCAGTTTCTGATTTGAATTCCTTGATTCAGAACATTTTATATGTCCTTGTTTGACTTTAAGAAGTTTATGATCCCATTTTAGAGCTGCTAAAACAAGTATGTATGACTAATAAATTATACTCTTAGGAACCTACTGTGAGAGAACTTATGTACCACTCAAAGTTAATCTGGGAACTCAGAAAAGCTTTATCACATGTTTTCCAATAGTACATATGGGAAATTCTATTTTTCAACCTGGATTTTTCCAGGCAATACATTTTAATGCTACAAGATATGCAAAACTGGATCTGCAGCTGTAAGGGGGAGGAAAAAATGTGAGGTTTCTTTTGTGAAGAATATTTTTTAATCATATCTTACCTCGCTGTTTGGCATGAAAAAATGTTTGTTTTTAGTGGCTGCATTCTCACAGTGTAACCAGTCTGGGAGAATGATAAAAGGTGTCTGAATTTGCAGATACACTTTTAAAGTCACAGGAAAAAAAGAATGTTTTTAATAAATGCCATGATGTCTAAATGAATGCATATAGTGTCTTGATACATATAATAATACATATTAGTAATTATTTGATTTCTCTTTTTTTCTAAGGATCCATCAAGAAACCATAGGGCCTACAGACTAACTGTAGCTAAATTGGACCCTCCAATAATTCCTTTCATGCCGCTGCTTATAAAAGGTATGCTTGGATGTTACCAGAATTATTAACTTGAAAGCTATTTGTCAGATATTTGAAGGATAAGAGTAGCAGCAAGAAAAAGCAAAAATCAATCTCAGTGTGAAGTATGATCTTTTTCTATTATGAAAAGCATGACACAGAGACAAGAAAAACTGCTTTTGTACATCTGAATATCATACCTCAATTTTATTAGTTTCAGAAATGCTGCAAATTAAAGCCTAAATGTTTTACTTTTACAGCTGCTACGATTTTTGTAAGGGTAGATAAAATATTCTGCTGTTTTGTATGGCCATGATTCAGAAATAGGCTTTTATGTATCTTTTATCTCTATACAGACATGACGTTTACTCATGAGGGAAACAAGACATTCACTGACAATCTAGTAAACTTCGAAAAAATGGTATGTATGACATATATGAAAGAAAACTTTAAAAGGCCTCCCTATTCACCCCTTCAAGAGTGAACTTCTCAACAGTGACATCCAGGGCTAGAGAAAACAAAGGCAGGACCAAGACCTGGCAAAAATAGCCTGCATTGTACACAGAGCCTGGGGCCTCTGGTTTTCTGGAAAAGCTCACAGAGGTGGAGAGTAAACTGCCCACTGAGCCATGCACAGCCAAAATGTTTCCTAGGAGAGGGAGCATCAGGGACAGGAAGCAGAGCTGTTAGAGACACTTCTTAACAGCCAGTTTGGGACCAACCTGGGATTTTAACTGCTGTTCCTTCAAACAGGCCTGAACTGTCTCAGGCTCGGGTAGTTCTGCATAGCTCCTTGGAGAATGAAAGAAACATTGGAAAGACCTTGCACAACATATTATTTTCTTCTTTCCTTTGACAGATGAAAAGAGGTGTCTGTGGCTTGATTGCTTTCATACTGGAAAGGGGAATCAATAAAAGGCTAGAGTATGCTCAAATTTGATATAAGTCCTGCACCTAAGTTGTTATCATTTCAAACACCATTGTCAAAAACTTCAGGCAGGCAACTTTCCATTGCAGAAGTCTCAACTGAAACTTGAGTGTCTCAGCAGTAAGAAGACATTTTCTTGGTTGCTAAGGCCATGTTCCTCATTAATGTGGTTAATGATACCTGTACCTGAGAACCTTTGCTGGCCAAACCCAGCTGTGGCATCTGCACAGCAAAACCAAACCTGACTTAGTGCTCTGGCAATAAATAGTAGAATCACAGAATCACTAAGGTTGGAAAAGACCTCCAAGATCCCTGACTCCAACTGTTAGCCCAGTAGCACTGGGTTCCCCAGTAAACCTTGTCCCTGAGTGCCACATCCACATGCTCTATGAGCACTTCCAGGCATGGTGATTTCACCCCTTTCCTGGGCAGCCTAATTCAATGTCCAACCACCCTTAAAGTGAAGAAAATTTTTTCTCACATCCAGTGTAAACCTCCCCTGGCACAACTTGAGGCTGTTTCCTCTCAGCCATTCAGCATCCATGCTAGCCATATTTCCTCTGGCGCCTATATGAGCTTGTTCTCTTAGTAGTAATCAGAACCATTCCATTCCACTTGAGTTACATAACTCAAGTTATTTCCACTGCACTGTGGAGGCGTTTGTCTGACCCTCTGAGCACTGATAACTGCAGAGAGAAAAAAAAAAAAAAAAAAAACTTCATGGAAAATTAATTGTCACTTTAAGGGACTTCTCTTAGATTTTAATCTGTAGCTTCAGGACAGTCTCTGTCCTTGGGTGAAAATACCCCTTTACTAAGATGAGACATTTTGTAAGTAAATGGCAGTGCTAATGCCTGAGGAAGGGCCTGACCTCACTTTGCAATAATGATGTTCTGTAATTGCATGTGCAGACTGTGTTGCCATCTCCTTCCTTGAGCCTTCTACCTGCAGAAAAGGACTCTTTCTGGACTGCCTGTTCTAATTAGGTATAGATATAACAGTATAGGTAGTAAATACTTCGGGGGACACAAAGCGATCTCAGACTTGGTTGGAACACCTCCAAACGAGAAAGGATGGCAGCTGTATTGCTAAAGCCATGGTTCTGTGTCTGGCTCCAACATCTGCATCTCACTTGGCCTTGTTATACCTCCTGAACCAGAAGAACCAGTACATCCACTGGCCTCAGAGCTCTGTGCTTCAAGCTCTTTATGCCTGATTTTGTGTAAAAGCCATTACAGGAGGGAGGAGCTCTCCTGTAAGCACCCCGCATAGACAGAAGTTCAACACAAGCTTGTCATTTAAGTTCTGCACCACTCTGTACCACATTTTGGCACTCCCAAGGCCAAGAGTGAATTTTATAGCAGCTTGAACTGATCTATATCTAAGCAGCTGCAGGGCTGCCTGCTAGTCTGCTCATTGTCTTATCTTCGAAAGAATGTTACCCCCGAAAAAGGAGTTTACTAGTAGCACCCAAAAGTTTTAAATAATACTTTACGCTGCAGCAATGTAGTACCAGTAATCTGAGTTATGATCATTTTCTTTAGGAGAGGAATGTGAAGATCAGTTAGTGTATTTTTGATGCAGTATATTTTTAAGGAATCAGTATTTTGTCTCATGTTTCTCAACTCACCAGAAAGGGAAAAAATTCTCCTTTTTTAGTATTCTAAGCCTTGCTTCGGTTGGTACTCTACCTAAAAGCTCTCTCTGCTTTTTCTCCAGGCCATACTACAAGTATATCTTCTGTATTTTTATTGTTCTTCACTAGCTCTTCTGCATGCTTCTGTGGTGCTTTTACTGCCTCTCTCAACCCAAGCTGTTCAGAGCAACCTGTATTCAAATTCCACCCACATAATTCATTCAAAACCTACTGTGGACCTGGCAGTTTTCAGCTTTTTGCAGGTGTCATCAGGTCAAGCAAAGAAGAAAAGCCTACTGTTAAACCTCAGTTGCTGCCGCCTACTTTTGTTAAACTTAAAACTGTCATATCCACACATAATTGCCAGATATTAAACTGTAAAGACAAGACCACTCAGCCAGATAACTCTCAGATAAGTTCTCCTCTCGTTTAAAAAAGTCTAAGCCCAAGGTGTTTTTGTGATGTTACGCTGCCATTTTCAGGAGAAAAGTAGAAACCCGATTTTCTCACAGGAATTGTGTCTTGCCATTTATTGTTTCTGTCTGTTTGTTCTGCTGCATGATGTTGTGTCACAAGCAGATGGAGATTCCTTAGAGTATTGCTGAGAGCCACTCTTACTGACGTTTCTGAAACATCTTGGTTCTTTGGAAGATTGTTTCCTTCCTGTTTGCTGAAGTTTGTGAATAAAAATATCTGGGTAGTTGCCACTGGTGGTGCCACTTGCCATTGGAGGAGGTGGGTCCCTTCGACTCTCATGTAAGCACAGTGATGAAACTGAGAACAGCCTCTGGCATTGTGTCTGCATTCTCACCACAGAGCTCTGATCCCGACAGCTGATGTGCTGCTGACAACTTTATTCCTGTAACTGGCAGCCAAAAGTAGAAGTTTGATCTAGTGGCATCTCCTCAGCTGAAACAGCTTCCTTTAAATCTTTTCTGGTTTGTGATGTTTTTGTTATTATTTATATTAAATGATGCATCTTAAAACATGCAGGAGCTGTCAGGCAGTGTCTGAGCCAGGAACTCCCTGAGTGCCAGAAACAGCAAGGCCTGATTTCCTAAATATTTGTGTTTCATGGCTGCTTTAGGCCTGCTCAGATCTCTCCTCGTGGCTGGGGCATGTGTTGTTTCTTCATGGCTGGGGAATTCTGTGTGAATAGGCTTTTGTCATAACATAGGAACTTGCACTACAGCGTTTTTCCTGAAGGAGACAGGGGGGCACTTACACAATCTTTATCTTGTCCACAGCCATCTGTTTTCACAGAAAATTGGTAGGAGCTTTCTTGTGTTTGAAAACTCTGGGTTCTTTTTTCAAATTGAACAAAATTATCTAGAGAAGAAGGGAAAAGCAGACAGATGGTGTTGAACCACATTAGCCTAGTCTTTTTTAGCAACTGAAGCTAACAAAGGAAAAGACTCAGTCAATTTTTTCCTGCTAGGCTTTCCTATATATTGATCTTTTCAGTGGTGGAGTGACAGAACTGTGGTGTTGGCAGTAGTAGGGAGACATCACTCTGCAGAGCATTGCTGAGCTTTACCTGCTGATACCTGTGTGACTGCCAGCTATTTCTTCCCCTTCACTATCTCCTGATCCCCACAGATGCCTTATCTGGAGGAGGCTGGGAGGAGTGGGAGGACAGGGACACCTAGCCAGGGAAGAGAGTAACCACGTGTGGCAAAGCCACAGCTGTGGGTAAAGAGAAGTTTGTAAACAGACTCGTTTGTACAAGATGTAGGTAAACAGTACTGAACATGTCAGAAATAGGTATGCTCTTATTCTTTGTATTTGCACTGTATTTGTGCTCTTCACTCATGCCATTGCATGAAGCCTTAAAATCCAGCCTGGAAAATGCTATTTATACACTTGTCAATGAGTACACAAAGTCTTCAAGTAGTCTTCAGTGGTAAAGAAGACATAGTTCCAGAGAAGCATTGATAATCTTTTACTTACCACACTGCATGAAGCTGGTGGGGAGAGGTTGCAAGCTGTTTCCACCATGGTGTTGTTCAGATGTACATTCTAGTTTGGCATATATGCTATGATACCAAACCACCTGCATCTCTTCTCCCTGGTGAGTTGGCAGTACCTGTTAGTTGTAAGTGTGCCTTTAGAAAACTCATCTATGTAATAACTGAAGATGTATTTGTTACAGAGGAGCGAAACTTGTAAAGCTTTTTAAATGCTGTAGTTTTAGTTTGGCAGTTTTGGTGGGGAACATTTTGAGAGCTGCGAGTACGTGGAAGATACAAAGACAGGAGGCTGCAAACACAGTTAGTTTGTGATCTGGAATGACTCTTCTCAGGTCAAGCACCCAAATAGCACCAGTAGTAATAGTTCCTGTAAACTCTGTATGATTTAGCAGATACAGGATAACCTACAACCTGCAGCACATGGCAGTATAAACCATTTAAGTGACACTGCTTTTATAACTGTATATTTAGAAAAAATTTACAAGCACTTTCCTAGAATTAGGTCTTGGTAGGGAAAGAAGAGAGGAACGTGAGGAAAGTACTGAGCATGACTCTCTGTAGGAGTGGGCAGTATTTCATACTCTTGATCACTTACTGATTTCCTTTTTTTCAGACCTCAGCTGCATGGTTGCACTCGAACTGCTAGTACAGAATTTTGTATTCATAGACAAAGGGAAGATGTAGTTATTTGGGAACTTTATCAGTGCCATTTCTCAAATCTTTAGAGAGCCTGATTACTTTCTGTGGCGCCTTCTCCATATGACATTACCCAGCGTTATCTCAGGAATAACACCTGTAGAGGGAGCAGAAGTCAGGAAAAAGCTCTGAAAGTGCTGACCTGCCATGGCAGCACAAGATAGTGCCATGGTGCTGACCACTGATGTTTCTTTTTGTCAAGCCTCTTCACCCTTCAGGTGCGAAAAGAGGATTAGAGAATTTGTGCATATTTGTTTTCAGGTTTTGTGGATATGAACAAAAGGGAATTCACACTCTTATCCATATGCAAAAAAAAAAAAAAAAGGCATTCTTTAATTTTTGGAACATAAAGATTATGCAGAAAGTGTGTGACTAAAGCCCTTAGTAATTTTCAATAGCATATATGAATATTTATAATATTTAGCAACCTGGGTTTGGAATGGATTAGAAGATAATGTGCTGGCCTGCTGCCACAATTCCAGACTGTAAAACTTGAAAGGGTATTGTTGTGTATACACAGCATGCTGGTAGTAGCCATCACTTGTTATATTATGCAGTTGGTTCCGTTTCAGAAAGATCCAAATTTAGGTTTGTATGGCTTTTTGATAGTGGTCTTCCTTAGCACTGTGAGTAAACAAAGATTAATCTTTGCAAGCATTGACTAGAGGTGATCCTCTATTTGAAGAAAAACTGTAAGGAGCAGGCAATTAAACTTCCATCTGAACATTTTTTTCTGTACATGTTGCTAGTTTTCCTGCATCAAAAGAAGACAATCTAATTTATCTGTGAGATTCAGGAAGGGGAATTTCACTTCTGTTTCATAACCTGTTTTTCTGTTCACTTCATGCCTTACAAAGAGGAACTGTTAGGAGCTTAGACATTATGAGACAGCAGAACAGCACTTGGAAAAAAAGTAATGTGAAAAACAGCTCTTTAAAGAGATATAATGCTTCAGAATCTCCCCCCGGCTTGTGATGCTGTCTTTGGGCTACAGTTTCTCCATTTATTCCGCCTTAACACACACTTCCTCATTAGTTTCTATTTCATCATTGCCAGGATACTTCTAAATGCACAGATTGAATCACATTATCCTCAGGAAAAGGGATCCCTTTAAATGAAGTCTTTCAGCCAACTGAAGAAAGCCAGGTAGTTCAGCTTTTAACCAGAGGACAAGTCAGACAAGTCCATTTCCACTTCCATTTTCCTTGCCTAGAAGAGCCCACATAATGACAAATTTGAAAATAGCAAAAACTTTTTTAAAAACCTTCACTACACACCCATAATTTTTCTTTAAGTACAGTATTGCATTACAGTATTTATTCTTAATGTTCTTTTTTTGAGGACAAATTCCCCACAAGAGAAAAAAAAAGAGTAAAATTATTCCAAAGAACACTTTTTTTGATAAATCTAAGTTTTCACATATAGCTAAATAATAATAGCTCCAAAGAGTAGTGTGAGATGAGGCTTCAAACCTAAACACTTACAGGTATGAAAAATTAGGGTATGTTTTAACAATCCATCTAGAAAGCACATCAAGCAAAACTAGGTATCTTCCTAGAAATGAAGCATCCTTAGCAAAGCTTCCTTTGAAGCTAGATGGTCTTGAAACTTCATCATGTTGGCTGGTGCAGTTCAACTTCATGATCTCTTCTTGAAACAGCTATTGTAGATGAGTATTTTTTGAACTAGTATAAATCACAATAGCAGCATCACATAACAGAGCCAGATATGAAGCCATAGAGGTGTGAAGCAATCACGTTTATATGCTTGTGTTGTTTTGATTTACCTTTGATTGGATTAGACTGAAAAACTGACACTGTTACTTACATGCAGCGTGTTCTGTCTCAGGCCAGTTATCTTGAGTATTTAAGAGGTTCTGTTGGAGTCAGTGGAGTTTATTCACATGCTTAATGCTAAGCACCTATGAGACTATTTGCAAGGTAAATGCCTTAGGAAATCTGCATAGTAATAATGGCTTGAAGTGGTATGAAAATTACCATAGGATAAAATTTACTCTTACTTGAATTATATGTGTGAGTTTAGGAACAACATAAGCAGATCCAGATTCCCTAGATCTTCTGGGAAAGTGCGTTTTGGAATGAACATATTTTAGATTAGTTTCATTTGGTAAAACAAGGTGTAATCCGCAAACATTTAGTACATGATCAGTAGTGTTTCTTATGCCTACCAACCGAACCATTTTCGTATGTTTGACAGTACATGGAAATGTCTAAGATTATGCAGTGTGTGTGTAAGGAATGTCTTACATTGGTGCTTCCTATTTCTGGAATGACAGATTTCACAAACTTATTTCATTTGTAACATTTTCATTTAAGATTATAAGTGGGATTTCATTTAAGATTGTAATGAATTTAGAGAAGCATATGCCCCAGGCTTTACTGTTCACTAGTAAGAGATATGTAATGCCATTTTGTGAGAGCTTATGACTAACTAGCTTGTTAATCTCACCAAAAATTTCCATAATGTATGAAGCAGCCTGGTGAGAGTGTGCTGTGATAGAAGATGTAGCTGTTTCGGAACACAGATGTTAGAGTCTGATAGGGAATAGCAATTCTCTCCTCTACTTTTCCTTAACCTAAGCAAAAGAAACTGAAACAAATGTTGTCGTTATAACAGGGATTGAATCAAACTATCTAGCTAAGTAGTTATTACTATGCTGAAGTTTCAGTTTATGTGACATTACTAGAACAACTAATTCTGCCCCATACTGGTGGGTGTATTCATTCTGTGGTGCTAATCACAGAAACCAGTTAAAATTCTACAGTCTAGAACTAATGTTTTGCTTTATGATTTGCCTTAATTTCTTTCCTTAAAAACTGTCACAAAATAACATCTGATTTATCACAGCAAGTGTATTGATTGAAACTGAATTGAATGAAGCGATGTCTTTTTCACTGGAGAATAGCCAAGAAGGACTGAAGTGACTTCTGCTTTTTTTTTTGGTGAATTGTCAGTAGAAGGGTCCACCAAAAATGAATCCACTTTTCATGTTGAGTTAGATACACTTGTGCAAAGTAACACTGTATAACAGGTCTGTTTATGAAACTTGGCTGTAGGCCACAGTACTGACAGTGGCCTTCTCTCCTGTGAGCTGAGCATTCTGCCAGTGGAATCACCCTCACGTGCTCATTTACACTGTCATCCTCCAGGAGGATTGCATTTTAAACTCAAGTTTATATAAAAGGTGAAAGCTCTTTAATTGCTGAATATATTCTAGAAATGGCCTTGCTGTTAGGAGCTGATGATCTTTAAATTAACGTATATATACTCCATGGTATTTCTTTTGCTTTTTAATATACTAAGATGTTATTAAAGAAATGCACATTGAAGGGGCTGATTTTCATTCTTACTTAGGGCCTTTTACAGCATTCAAGCAAGGGAAAGAGTTCTCTGAGCGCATGTAAATTATACTCATGCTTATTTAAAGCCTGTGTAAATGCAAATCACACCCTATATATGAAAGTATCAGCATAAAAATTATATTTTCATTCATATGGCTGCTTTTATTGGCATGTGTCTTCACATTCAGGCACAGTTAGGTGCTTCGTTTAAATGATGATGAAATACAGTGCTTGTTCTCTGATTGCATCCCATCTTTTCCTTCCAGCGCATGATTGCCAACACTGTCAGGACAGTGAAATTCTGCCGAAGCCAATCTTTCAGTAAGTGTATTACAACATCTGTACCCTCGGCATTATCGTCAGTAGCTACAGTAATTACAACTAATTCTGTGTGTACCAGAACTGAAGAGCCTGCTTTCCACTGATGCTTCCATGTGATCTTTCACAGGGCAAAATATCCTTCAGAAAGCTCTGACAAATGCCTTCTCCTCTATCTCTTTTTCATGCATGTGAAAGAGCTAAATGTCTGTGAGGTCTCTACCTATCTGTCAGATTAGAGCCAGTTGAAATTAGCCATTGGATTCAAAAGTGGTTGAAATAATCTAGCAGGCAGCAGCACACAGATATTTGCTTGGATAAATTCTATTTTAATATGAAACCAGTCTGGAGACATGACCTTTATAAATGACATAACTGCATAAGGCGGTGAATTTAAAACCTGTTTGTCAGTATAATTGCCAGAACCTGCTTGAGGTCATGTAAGATGACAGAGCTGTATGGTCAAACAGGCTTCTCTGTGGATCTTGTCCCATCAAGGTGTACTGTCAGTCTCAGTCACATGGGCATTTCCTCAGCACTTCATCCATTTTGACTCACAGCACCCTTCTTCTTCCTCTTTTTCAAACAACAGAGTAAATTATATAAAACTACATTTTTATAAAAAAAATAGATTCTGCCCATATGAGTCAAAGCTTAACTGTAGAAGATCTGTAGAAGGTTTTATAGAACTGTAGAAATTAAGAGAGATTTTTTTTTCTCCACAATGCAGGATTTTCTGGCTATATGTATTCATTTTTGATGTGTTAAGCACGGGTGAGACCTCCACATACTTAGAAATGGAAGCAGATTTCCATTATACATGATATAACAAAATGTCATTATATAGATCTACTGGATCTAAATTCCATGCTTTGTGTGTGTGTGTGCGTAAAGTATTGTAGATACCTCAGTTAAATTTTTTTAGTTGAATTTAAGTTACTTAACACGTTACATTACACTGTAAGCTGTTCCCTGTGAGGCTGAAGATATTTAGAATTTAACTTGCTAGTATTCCCTAAGTGCTGCTGGAGTAGATATAATGTGGTTATGTTAAGTAATGTAAACAGGTAGTAAATTCTGAGGCTTGAATGGGGCAGCCACCAAGCACTACACTGTTAAAAATATTTAATACTGAGCTAGAAATGAGAATATTGCATGAAAAGAGGCTGCAATCAATTACATAATGTTGAATCTGTGAAAGTTGCTGGTTCAAAAGCAAATGAGCAGCTTTAAATTGCACTTGTTATCTGTATAATTTATAGCTAATGACTGATAAGGTGATGTGTAAAACTGTAACTAAGGGCCATCAATTTTAGTAAATGTAGCCAAGGATGTCCAAGAGAAAAGTTAATTTGTGGGGGTAGTAACCAGAAAGATCGTCAGATATGGAGGAAAGGCTTCAAAGAGAACAATTTCTAAATATTTCCTTTTTAACTCACCAGGACCTAGTCTTTCCTGTGACAGCTTGTAGGCAGTTGTGCATTTTGTTCAGGCATTTGTCCATTTATGTGTATCAATCCTACATCATTTCTCTTTCACCAGATCCTGATGCAGCCCTAACTAATAAAAACCATCAGGATGTTCGGAGCTACGTGCGGCAATTAAATGTGATTGACAACCAGAGAACTTTATCACAGATGTCTCACCGACTGGAACCGCGCCGAGCATAAACATTGGAGCAATGATGAGAAATGATCTTTTATCCTCTCAAGGTCACTTGTTAAGAACTTCACTTTCTCTGCTACTGCACTGCCACTACAGAAATAAGCAAAAACAAGCTCTAAGGTCTTAGGCAACGCACAATGTACCAGCCTGCTGGAGAACTTTGGCTGAGGAAGAATTTACGCACTGTAGGTACATGGGTGGCCATGTTGTGAACTGTTAATTCATCTTGAAGTGTAGTAAGTGATATCTCCTATGGATTAAAAAAAAGGACAAAAGATAAAATAGAATAGTTAGTGGGAAATGCACAAAAACATACAACAGTTCTAAGGTAGGTAGTGGGTTCTTCTCTCTAATTAAGAATCTGTATTTTATGATTTATGCTTCAGGTCAGGACCAAAACTACTCACATTTAGCTTGCTCAGCTACTGTTGACCTCAACAGAAGATGGATGTAAGGATCTGATGAAATAATGTAGGTTTATGAGAAGTCCAAGGTATAGTTCCATTCAGAGAAGACTTGAAAATATTTCCATTTTAAATACAACAGATTCTAAGAAAAATTCTTAATCTTAATCATACTATCTACTACTACAAGCAGCGTGGCCATTTTAGAAAACTGACAGAACTGAAAATATTTTGAATGATAAATAGATTAATCAGTGTTTACATTTTACTTCCTTCTTTTTAAATTACCAATCAAGTTTTTACAAAATTCAGTTTAAAAGTAAGGTCATCAAAATCAATAGCATGAAAGGCAGCAAAGGACTGGTTCAAAAAGAGCACAATATGCACAAGTGGATTTCAAGAGAATATTTTCCTGGACATTAAAATCTTAAACTTCAGCTAGAATTAATCGTGGCTGGTTAACACATTTTCTGGTCTTACGCATTTACAAATATCTTAAATTTCAGCCAATTGTTTGCACTTTCAGTAGACTGTAAATAAGTGTCAATTCATTATGTTCTAGAATATTTATTTATGTAATAGTTATTGTGCCAAAGCAATTCTGGTTTATTTATTTTGTTTAGCATGTTATAAGAGTGCAGCTTTTGTCTTCACACTCCGTGTGCATTTACATGTAGAAGTTGTGTGATCTATCTTTTCTGTAAATAACATGCAGTACCTTATTAAATGTAATTGCTGGAAAGGTTTAGTCACTGGCCTTATTTGCACTTTCAGCTTCATTCCTGCATAAAACCAATGCTGCTAATTGGCTGATATATCAAACTTGGCTTGTCATTTGCTGGGCCTCAAACCCGCAGTTGGCCTTCATGCACTGGGAGATGGACGGTGAGATTAAAGCCCTCAGATCCATCTCTGCCACAGGGGATGACAGTCTGGCAGTGACGCAACACCATGGTCTTGTTAGCTCATTTGTTTCTCAGGAGAAAACATTTAAATTGGAAGGCTTGAAATAAAGAAGGCATATATTCTTAATTTTAGCTATCTGACTGATTTGTCCTGCTCAGTCACTAATGTGAGCACTACAAGTTTTCTTACCTTGGCTATGATTTTACCTCAGTTTGGCTAACGTGGCACCTGGGAGCCTCTGGGTTCGATGACCACAGGGAGGTCTCTCAGAGCCAGCAGCCATGAGGGGAGAGGTGGTCTGGTCTGTGCCCTTTCCCCTCCTGAATACTCCTGGGGACGGCTGTACTGCTGCTGGGCAAGCCCAGATGACAGCCAAGTGCATGCCAAAGGAGTGATGATGTTCAAATGGCAAAAGTCTTTCCTATTACATTCACACTGGTTCTTCTCTGTGAAGCTGGATGTCATAAAACTGATTAAGCCTGAAATTAGAAGTTGCAACTATTATCTCATTATTAAGCTTCAAGAGATGACCTCATTGATATAGTCTACATTTTCCTTTGGATGCAGTGTATTTTTTTTGGCATTGAGCAGGACTGTGTGGAATCCGTATACACATACAGATTTTTTTATGTATAAAAATAATTACATTCTTTCAGTCAAAACATAAATTCTGCAAAAGCTGAGAGTCACCGGGGAAATGCTGACACATAGAACCACAATCTGCTTGGTACCTGCATTCTGCAAAGGAAAGAATTACACAGTTAAGAAATATTCTGCAGCATGATGAAATAATTTATTTTAACTTTGCTGTCTGACTAGAAGTTCAAGATGATTCAGAGGAATACCAGCTAATAACATAGAGACGAATTTGTGTCTTATTATTTCAAGTGAGAAATATTTATTTCCATTTGTGCTGTTCAACGAGTATACTTCATATGGCTTCTTCAGATACAGTATCTTCTCAGAAGCAAAGTATTAGAGTAAACTACAGGGACACAATTAATTCAGCAGGCACTTTTATCTTTGCAATCCATTGGTATAATTTCTGAGTTCATGATTTTATTTGTTCCAGGTTTGTTCCTATTGTTTGGACTTTAATTTATTTCTGTGTTAGCTGGTTTATCAAGCTGCCAAGTTCTGGCTTGGCTCCGCGTATAGACCAATTCTTCATCCGTTTAGTATGTTTTTATCCCCTTGGTTTATTCTTTTCTTCTTTAGAACTTCTAACTGTCTTACTGACTTGTTGCCAGCAGTCTCTATTGTGTAGTTGTATCCCAGTGATACAAAGAGAGGTTTTATGGCACCTCCGTATCAACAAATGAATGCAGTTTACCTACTCAATGAAACTGGTATCTGACATTTTTTAATTTTCCAATAAAGGGTGCTGTATAAATAACAAGTGTTGCTATCTCTGTATCTAACTCATTCAAGTGGCTCAGATAGTTGCTATGGTTCTGATCGCTGTCTACATACCTAGAGATTAGATGAATAAAACTACCTTCTGGCTCTAGGATCTGTCCTGGGCTTCCCTTGCTCCATGTGTTGACTTTACAACAGGAAGGCAGCTGACAATATTTTGCTATTGCTGTAAGCGACTGTTGCAGTAGAATGAAGAATGAATAGGAACTCAAGAAACACTGAAATGTCGAAACATCCATCCTGACTTCACCCTGTGCTTGAAGCAGCTTGTTCCTGCTTCACTGAAGACACCCCCTTGCTGCTGACTTTTAGACCAGTCTGCAGGCCTGGCTTCAGGGAGTTGGGCAACCCCCAGCACTGCTCTGCTCATGGTCCATCCTGCTTTAGTTGCAGCACTTGGCCAGTGCCAGCTACCCCTGCAGGAGAGTGTCCAGCCGTTACTTGTGGGGGATTTCCAGGGGAAACTACAGAGCTGCCTGTCCTGTCTCTGTCCTGCTCCTGTCCCACTCCTCCAGTGGGACCCAAGGTGCTTTGCACCTCTATCACACCCACTTGGCATGAGCAGCATAAATGCTGCAGCACAGTCCCCTCCTCATTGCAACACTGCAGGCTGAACAAATATAAACCTGTTCTAAATTATGATTATGCCTGAGGGTCACAGTCCATACGTTGCTGATTTGGCTGGTCCCTACTGCTTGGCCTCATGGCCCAGAGCTCCTGGTCCTGTTTTCAGATGAGCAATGACAAAGAGGCAGTGTTCATAATAAATATCCACTGCTGGGAACCACTGAGCCAGGATGGTGACGCCTTGGGCATTTTGGAAAATGCTCTGCATTACAGAGCTCCCCCACTGACCTTTTTTTTGCTCAGGTGGCAGTAGAGAAGACAAACACTCTGTTTAGGATTACAGAGCCTAAAGAGTCACAGGGTACAGATCTCTTTACCCTGGGCACATTTCACTACTGTTGATATGTTAGGATTTGTTCTTTTTCTTAATGACCAGGCCCAGTGCTGACAAAGGCAGGAAACAAAGGTTAAATCCAGGGAGGCTTGGATCCTGCAGACCAGGAAGCTACAACTGCTTGGTAAAGGCAGGATTCAAACTATTTTCCACAGACATCTTGTTCAAACCTAGTCGGCCACAAAGATATGATAGTGCCAGATAAAAGAGTTCAAATGTATTTCCAGCACTCGGCAGATGGAGGGTTTGGATTCCTTTTTTCTAGGTAAGATATTGTGAAGGCACACAGTCTCTCCAGACCAGGTACAAAGAGAGACAGAAACAAAAAAATGCTTCTTTTCAGAGACACTGGGAAAACAACAAGTACAAGAAGTTTAAATATAATTTAGAAATCTTACAAAATAAGTATGAAAGAAATCAAAAGATTTAACCTTTGGGGGTACAAAAAATGAATTTTGCTTGGAAAAAAATTAACAAAATTATAAATCTAAATTGTTAACACAGCTTCTTAGTAAGGTCAACTGCATAATATAGAGCACTTTAACCTCTTCCAGCAATTTTTAAACACCATGCAGCTTAAATAGACTACTTCTGAATTCAGCAGTATTTCTTCTGGGAGCTCTGAATGCAAATCAAGAGGTAATAGTAGAAGGAAATTAAAAGATGTGCTATTCTCATTTCATTTTTTGTACTGATAATAAGGAAAGCAGCATAGAGCGATATGGCAAAGTGAACCTCTAACTTCAATAGCTTTTCTTTCTCTGTTAATCTGAAATGCATTACACTCTGCCTTTTCAAATAATCATAATGTTCTTTACTGTAGTCTGCATTAAAGTTTAGCAGGCATAAGCAGCAGCTGTCACCAGAGGTCAAGGTATTAGCAATCAAAGAAAATAATGACCAGATTAAAAAGTTATCATTAAAATTGCGAAACCAGAAACTTCTTTAGCAGCTTATCTTTGGAGCCCTGCCTGCAGGGCTGCAGCTGTGCCCGTAGAACCCCTGGCACCCTCAGATGTCTCCCTATTGCAGTGTGTTGGGACTGGTCAGCCCTGGGCTAGGTGATGACATTTGGCCTCAGTGGCTGGAAGGAACTGCCAGCTTTTTGCCTCTTGGAGAGGTGCAGCACTGCCCCAAACCAATTCCCAGAGGACAGGGAGCTCTCTCAACGTGGCTGGTGGCTAAAACCTGATGTCAAGCTGCTCACTGTGGTCAGTGTTAGAGGAGTACAGCGGTTTTACCTTACACTGTCCAGCAGCATGGAGAGACCAGCTCCAACCCCACCTGCCCTGTGCACTGCTTAGCAATGACAGCCCTCAGACATCTAACTAAGGCAGCAACTTACAAATCCACAAGGGAGCGTAATCCAACCATGGTCTTGGTGGTTTTTGACTCGAGTCATGGGGGGACTGCTGTAGAAGGGGAGATTCTTAAAAGGGAAAAAAGAATGTGTACAGCTACAAAATCTATCACATCTAACTGCTGAAGGATATTTCAAAAAGGGTTTCTCTTTAATAGGCCTGGCACTCAAAGGTAATTCTGAATTCAAAATAAACTCAGAAACTGACATGATAATGCATAAAGAACGGATAATTACTGACGCAAATTGGAATATTTTTCTTGGAAACTCCATGTAATAAAAACGTGACACATGGGGGTACTGGTAAGAGCTTGACCTTTATTTCCTGGCCCTAATCCATTTGGGTCAGAGTGACAAAAAGAGAACCTCTTCTCACATGGTAGGGGTGAGCCAGTTGTGTTTAATTTTTTTCCTCGTTTTGCTTTCAAATGCAAATAAAGCACATTACCAATGAAAATAATGATTGTAAATGAATATCTCAATTAAAGGAAATTTACATAAAGATACATAGGATAGAGGTGACAGTAGATATTCCAACATCCTAACAGACAATAATCCATTTCTTAATCAACTTCTGTCAATAGTCATAAGCTTTCTGCTCTCCATGGTTTCCTCATTATAACACCACCTCTTGTGTTTTTAAATAGTTCTTTCTTCAGATGCTGTCCGAGGCAGCAAGTGAACCTGCTATCTGTATTTGCCGACTCTTTGTGTTTTTTCACAGGTGTACGTCATTTCTGCACAGGACTACTGTCGGCAGCATTGTGGATGTTCTCAGATAACAGAGAGACAGTTTTGCCTTGGGTTTTCTTTAGATGTCCTCATTCTCTGTAGGACTGACCCTTGAGGGCTGCAGCACTGGCAGGTTGCTGTCTAGTGTCTGTTTGAAATACAACATTTCCTTCCATTTATAATTCCTGCCCTAGTGTTTCTCCTGTTCCTCTTGTCTGGCATGCAACTCCTTTGTGGTGCTCCTGATCAGTTAGCACTGTTGCCAGAAACTGGTAAGAGGTTTGCAGGGATTTTTGTTTCCTTCCTGTCATAACTAGAAATTGTTAATAGTGTGCTTGTGTTTCAGGGGAGTTGATTACCTCTTTTTAGAATCACAGGAAAAGGGACTGAGATGATACAGCTAAACAGATTTATCTACAGTAATGGCTTTTCTGAGGCAGTCTAATATTATGGACATTTCCTAGTCTTATTTAATCTCTAAATACAAAGAGAAAAAAGATGTGAACTCCAATAGACAGATTTGTTTCTAATTAATGTCCAGTGGATTAAACGAGTAGCAAAAAATGTAAGCTACTGTACACTATGGTATATCATTAAAAGGAGTTAATATTTTGTTTGTAATTCAAACCAATTCCCTGCCAATGGTGGCCAAAATTTTCATGATTCCGGTACTTGCAGTTACTTTAGAAGAAAGGTAAATTGCATAAATAGTTTGGTAATAATCTGTTTTAATAAAGAAAATGTTATATGCTTAAAATCATTCCTTGAAAGTTCTGTGTTATTATCTTCCCTTGGTGGTCCTTAGTGGTGGTGGAATTGTGCCTGCCTCTCCCCAAACTCTCTGTTGACCAAGAAATCTATTTGGAAAAAATTCAGAAAGAAATGAAGGGACTGTTGCTTCACTGGAGCTTGGAGTGATGCAGATTAGAAAACATAAATGGGCACAGCTACAATAAATTCAGTACAGCTCTAAAACAAAGAAAACAGTGTTAAGCTGTATTACATTTTAGGGAAAAAAACTGCCAAAATTAGAACAACAAATTAAGTCCATTGGACCAGAAAATATAATATAAGAAGGAGTATGAGCTATATATATACAATTAAAAATATGTAATGAAATGGTAGCTGAGCAGAGTACTAGTGAGTGGATTACAGCTGAGTATAATGATCAGCTAAAAATTGTGGTGCCAGAAAAAGATAAGAAAACCATTCTTGTAAAACAATCAAGAATTGGATTTCATGTTAATATTTTGCCATCTCATGGCTATCTCATTACTAATTATATTGACATTTTTGTAGAAGTTATATGTGCTTTTATGCTGCACACATGCCTGATCAAAAGACAGTGGGCAAGCTGTAACATGCCAGTTCTGAAAACCATTGTGAACAAAGCAGGTATTTGATCCACACCCATTGCACACAAGTATATTCTGCCACATGTCTGTATTTAATCATTCTGGTCTATGTTAAATAATTTTGTGCTTAATAATTTTATAAATAATTAATATTTAATGGTATATTTATGATTTCATGTTAAATATACCACATAAGCACTTTCATAAAATCCTTATTTAAACTTAAAAAAATAAGGATAGGTAAGAAAACAACAACAAAGACCGTTCTCATAGATGGATGATGGTTGTACAAGCTCTTTCTTCATTGCCCATGAAGGACAAGAAGAAGCCATTTCCCACAGGACATCAAAGACTGGGCTGCTGAAACAAACAGGAATCACAGTCTTGGCTGTGTGAGCAAGAGGACTGCTTGTAGCATCAGGCTGGTGTATGTGGGTGCACTCACCACCTCATGTACACCAGGAATGGCAAGATTACCTCTGAGCCAAATCCAAAGACAATTCCTTAGATTTTCCACTTGCTATCACCCAGAAAGAGAAAAGGCAGCTTATTTTGGTTAGCAGTACCATGCAAGTTGTCTTTCAGTCATGAAACCAATCCTGCTAGTTATGTTTGGGGTGTAACTGCAGAGGTGTGTGATTGCAGTATGTGTAGACATACCTGCATGTATTTCAGTCTGGAGAGCAAGTAAAAATAATGTAGAGAGGGCTTTCAGGTGAGCCATTTTCCCACCTTTTCCAGATCACAAATCTGATGGAACAAATGGCCTAAACCTTATGCCACCATGTAATTAGAGCTAACGTTGCTCAAACTAGCTAGATTAACACTAGCATACCCCAGTGCTACAGTACAGCAGTGTGTACAACCTTCCCATTATATCCTGGGCATGACTTCCACCGTGTTTTCCAGCCAATTTTTTAAGCTAGAAATGGAAGCAAGCCATAGCAACCAAAGAAGCAGCCGTGCTTCAAACAAACCTCCGTATTAAGCCTGAGATGGACTCTGGGCCAGTCTTGAAGGAGAATTGAAAAATACGGAGCAGGTGTCCACCTCCAAATTATCTGTGTCTAGAGTTTCACATACAGTTTAAGCTGGCATAAACTACTATACTGCTAAAAAAGCACTTCCAGGCTCCATCCCCTCTTAGCTGCTTTTATCAGCCCTTGCTCCTTTCCTGCCTTTGTGCTGGCACGACTCTTTGTGCAAATGCCTGATGACCTGCATTCTGCTCTGAGTGAAAACTGATTTGTTTTCTCTGCAGTAGCTTCTCCTGCACAGCCCAGTTCCCTGTGCAGCCGTGCAAACACCATGCTGGCAGAAGGTGAGCTGGGCAGCGCGGCAGCAGGAACAGGGCTCGACAGGCAGGGCAGGGCTGTGCCTTGTGCTTTTGGCAAGCAGGATGATTTAAACCACCTGGACACATGCATGAAACTGTATTTTCCGTGTTGAAACATGGTGAGACGTCATTACACAACCTGTGATGAGATGTAAAGAGACTATTCATATGCATCCTTTCAACTCTAAAATTGAGCTAAAAGCTGCAAGAACTGCCTTTATCCTTTGCCAATTGTTGTGGCTTTACAATAACTTTTGTTAGTTTTGAAATATTTTCTTTTTCTGCCTGTCCCATATTGATTGAAGAAGCCTGATATTAGGATTGAGCTCTCCAGAGGTAACTTTTGAGTTTCCTTGTTTGAGTTTGCTGCCTCAGAAAGGAGGAAAAGCATACCACCATGCCTTGGCTTGCTGTTCTGTACAGTAGTATGGCCACCTAAGAAACTGCCATTACACTGGTTTCTGATCTTTTCTAGCTATTTTTAATTTAATTTTCATTATAATGGAAAAACAGCTTGAAAACATCCAGTCTCGCTAGCCAGAGGGCAGAAAGAGTACAGGCCCCAAAATGCACGCTTAAAACCTTGTTGTAACAGTTTCAGCTCCACAACAGTGCAGCACTGGGGCCAGACAGTCCTTTGCAGATTTCTTTACTTTCTCCCACTTTGTCCTCTACTACAACAGGTGGAGTTACTTGGTTTAAACAAGAGGCATGCTAACACATGGTGCAGACTCTGCACTTCTACTCTTGAAGTAGGAAATATTAACCACCCCCTCATTTCTCACGTGCTACTGAAATAGTTTATTTAGGCCCTGCAACCAGGGCCTAAACTCACATATGGGTAAATCGCTGCTCTACAGATACACAGCCATGGAAACAATGCCCAGACAAAGCACAGTAGGCAAGAGACCTCTGAATGCATGTGCTCAAGGAAAATGCCAATGAAACAGGTCATTTAACATTCAAAGAGATTTTAAATCATTTGACTAATTGGCAATTGCCTCTGACAGGAAGGACAAACACTTTAGTTATAGCATTTAAGAGACTAAGTATGTGACACCTCTCCTCCTCCAGAGCTTCGTTTCACGTGACTTGTGTTTGATATTTGTGTGTCCCTTTAAAATGTGGCACTTTTGCCTGGAGGCTTCTCCAGGTTCACTAGCGTATCAGTTCCCAAGAAAGCACAAGCACTCTCAGATCAGACAAGAAGTGCCTGAAACTGCAGTATCTAGGGGAAGCCAAAGCATGCTGATCTCCACTGCTTGTCCTGGCAATACTGAACCTATCCGGTGGGCAAAAGGGGGTCACCAGCGCCTGCTTTTTGCTTTCTTACTGTCTTCACGTACTTTCTGCACTGAGGGCTTAAGATCTTGCTGAACTTTACTCCTATTATTATGGTTCAGTGAAATGTTTTATTTTAAGTACCAAAAGTATTAGAATTTTAATGGCTATTAGTATTTAATGGATATCAAAGGCTTTCCACCATGTTGTATTAGTTGTGCCAAACAACATGGGGGAAAGCCTCTGATATCCATTAAATAATTATATTTCATTAATCAGTGAAGTGTTCTTCCATGGTTCACCTTGATGCCATACATCTTTGAAATGTACAGTTAATGGACATGGTTCAGTGGGATGCTGCACAGCTCTTTGTGAATCATTGTGCTACACAACTGGTTTTATCTGGCAGATCTACACATGCATGTAACAACAGTCAAATATGAGAGATAGCGAGGAGCTGCAGTTTTCCAAAAAAACATAAAATCCCAATGTCATCATCAGGAGATGACCTGGGCAGTGCAGAGTAAAGCAGCGCTAGGCACTGAGTCTTGCAGCATAAACTGTATAGTACAGAAAATGTGCCCTTCTCCGTAGAAAAATTGTTTGCCTCCCAAGTCTTTTGAGTCTCTTCCTTTAAGTGTGACACCAGTCAGTTGTCTTACTGAAACAATAATAAGCCGATTCTATTTGCAAAAGGTTTTCTGCAACAGCAGAATATCTCGATGCCATTAAAATGTTTGGAGAAGACGTGATCTGTATGGTGTTTCATTTCTGATGGAGTCCAACAAGCATTTGGACACCACTCTCAGGCGAATGGTGTGATTCTTGGGGATGTCCTGCGCAAGGCGAAGAGTCGGACTTCACGGTCTTTGTTGGGGTTCCCTTCCAGCGCGGCACGGTCTGCGTTTCTGTGGTTCGGAGAAGGTGATGCTCCGTCCCGCTGGCCCCAGGGCAGCCGCACCCCAGCGCTGCGGTGCGGGCGCGGGGCGCCGGGGCCGCGAGGGGCAGGCGGGCCGGCCCCCGCCGCCGTGTCCCGGGCCGGGGGCAGCGCTCCCCCGCCGCCGCCCGGGGCCGGCCCCGCGCCGCGCCCCCTGCAGGCCGGGCACCGCGCCCCGAGCCGCCGCCGCCGCGCCTCCCCGTGGGGCCCGGCGCGGAGCGCGGGGTGGCGCCGCTGCGAGGCGGCGCGGGGGCGGCGGCGGCTCCGGCTCCGGCACCAACCGGAAGCGCGGGGGACGGAGCGGGAGACGCGGTCGCGCCGGTTGTAGTCTCCCTCGCCGGCTCCGGGATCGGCGCCGCTCGGGTCCCGCCAGCCCGGAGCCCCTCGGGAAAGGTGAGGACGGCGAGGCGCCCCCCGCGGGGGCGGCGGCGCGGTGGGCGCGAGTTCGGCTGGGCGGCGGGAGGCGGCGGCCGGGCCGGGCCGCGGGGGTCTCTCCGGGTTTGACGTTCCTCGTGCTGAAGCAACTTCAGCGGCCCTGTGAGGGGAGGCGGCCGGGCGGGCGCACGGCCTGACCTTGCGTCGCTTTGGTCCCGCCGCGCCGGCCAAAAGCCCCCGTGGTGTGCGGCGCCCGCGCTTGGCCGCGCAGCGGGACGGGGTCGGGACGAACCGTGCCTCCGGCAGGGCAGAGCGGCGCCCGGGCGGGACAGCCCGGGAAAGGGGCTGCCGGCCGCCCCCGAGGGACACGGGCAGCGGGACACGGCCACCCCTGCGCTCCTTAGAATGTGTTTGAAATGCAGCGCACCTGCTGGATTTTGCTGTTGTTTTGCGCATAAAATCCGTCGGGTTGGGATTTGAGGTGTGACTTTCATTCTCTCCGGGTTTTTTTCATTCTTTTAAGTAAGCTGTCGGTCTTCGGTTTTACTGTATTTGCTTAAGTTAGCTCGTTTGCAGCAGTGTGATCTTTTATTAAGCACGTGTGTGTGAGCCATCTATTACCCTGTATCCAGTATGCTCTGCTGCGAGTTTTAGCGACAGAGCCATCCGGAAAGCCATGGATCATTACTTTTTCTAACTTCCAGAAGCAGAAATAATTTGAAAGCACTGGATTAACTGGGTCACTGCCCAAAAACATCATAGCTTTCTGCAGGAGGCATGTGGTTAGATGTTTTCAGGAGTTTGTCCTGGAATTGTAAGTCCTCTGAAGCCTACCTGCTTTATCTATCTGTAATGTGCTTTGCATACCGGTGGCATTTGTGTGAATAATGGTAACCCTGGAGAGCCGGCTCACTGTGAGGGGAAGACAGAAACATGGACAAAACCGAGGCCCAGGTCCTGCAGTCTGGCCTGTGCCAGCACCGAGCTGTGCTGTGGGCCTGGATGAGGCTTAGCTGCCTTGTCTTTCTTGGGTGCTGTTGTGTGTGTAGGCATCGCTTACAAGGCATAATGTGAGTGACCAATTTAGGGATTTTCTGAGAGAAAATGTTTTCTGTTTAAAGTGAAGCCTTTAAAGCCTTCAGTCTCTGCCATTGACATAGCTTGGCTTAAAAATTTTTCTTTTTCTGCAGTTCTCAAACTGTTTAGGTGGAGTTGAGCCCTTTTTCTGCAGCAATGGTTATATAAATTAAAACAAAATTAGAAATGTTATTAATGGAAGTTATGCAGAATTCTTAGGTTCTGACAAAGGACAGGCTCAAATGTTGTTGAGTCTGTAACTAAGGTAGGCAGAGCCTTGCCTCCAGTCTCACCATCTGCAGGATTGCTACTCAGACTGATTAAGTTTAGGAGTTGTAGAGGTTGTTGGCTTTATTTTAACTCATTTGGAGATTAGAAGATTAGGATATATTTAATTTGGATTTGTGCTTGGAGTTTGTTTGCATCTTATCTATCAGCAGCTCATTATATGACTAAGGGTTTTTTTATTTGTAAAAACTTCTTTCTGCAGTATCTTTTGTAGCTCAATGTCACTGTGACTCCTTTTCTGTTTTCTGTTTGGGTGAGACAATGGTTAACCATGTTTTGGTGTTGAGGGTGGGGGTTTTTTGTTGGACATTTTTATTTGGTTTTTTTAAAAATATACAGATATATTTTAACTCTGTATAAATACACTGCTGAAAAAAATCCAGGTTGGTATGCTCAAGGACTGCAGGCCATGTTGGATAAAAAGGATGATTTGGGTCTAAAAATGGATGGTCAAAGATCCTGAAAGCAAATGGGCTGTTTTGCCGAATAAGGAAACTTGGCACATTCAGCTGTGTATTTTAAGATAGCACAAGTGTGGTGTGCTACTACTTTATTGGCAATATGTTGGCAGTGTGCCTTCCTGCAAGAAGCACTGAATCCTACTTTGTGGAACCACGCAGTAAAGTGAGGGCAGGGTTGTTCCCCGTAATAAATTACAAAGGCTGTTCCTGCAGTAATTGAATACTTGAGCAGCGTCAGGTGCACGTGCAAGATGAGAGATGCAATTTTCGGTTTTGCAGCCACGCACTAAACAAAATATGAGTTGCAGTTACTGTGCAATTTGTGAATTCTTTCTTCCCTCCTGTCTCTAAGTCCTTCAAGTGGAAGCTCTCTATACTCTGGGAGCAGTAGCCTAATGACAAATGGAAGGGTCTTCTGTTTCGTATGTGGAATAAAGCAGAGTGTTGGGCGTGGTGGCACTTCCCCTACATTGTAGTTAGTAGGGAGATGGGAGGTATAAGTGAATGTGCTGAGTTCTTCCAGCGTTGCTATACTAAGATGCAGAGCAGCATGTCTGCCTGGGGATTCCTCACCTTGGGGTGTCTAGGGGGAACAGCAAATGTGGGACCTTAGCAGGGCCAGGATGCTCAACATGGGTTAGTCTCCTAAAGTGCTGTAATCACAAGAAGCCAGTGATGGTGGATGGTTTCCTACACCTGCATCATTGGTGTACTGAACTGAGCTTGTGGTGACTTTGCTTGCTGCAAAGTGACTCTGCGTAATAGTCCTGACATGTTACATATCAATGTTAAATAATAATTTCACATGTTAAACACTGCCAAATGCAACCCAGATCTGTTACTTTTTAATATGCAATGAACAACTTCCAACAGCATGCTCAAAATAAGTTACTATGTGGAAAAAACCAAAAGAGCCAGGAGAAGATGTAGAAGTTGCTGCAAGATTACAAGCTCATGCTAGTTAAAAGAAAAAGAAGAAAATTCTTTTACCCGCAGGAAGATCCCATAGGAGTAACTGAAATAACCAGCAGTTTAATTATTTCCTGAAATACCTGTCGTTCACTGTTTCTGAATTGTCATGTTTTCATTTAGTTGAGAATAAGCAACCGTCAGTCAATGCAGTGTTTCCCTGCCAGACAGGGATGGTACCTGAACACCCGAAACGGAGAGTGGGGAAGGAGGGTGCTGCTGCCAGACCCTCCTTAGCTGTGTGCAGGGGGGCTGCTGTAAGGCCCCAGGCCTGGAGGCCCTGTTGCAGAGGACTGCTCTCCTGTCTGTAGAAGTGTAAGATGTGAGAAAGTGCTGCACATTATTGGAATGCTGTGCTTATTTCAGATGCAAGTAGAAGACTATGGAGTTTAATGAAATACCTGATCTTTTTTTTTTTCTCTTAACCAGTGTTATAAACTCAGATTGTTAAATATCTTTAAAACAGGATGACAAGTTAATAAGTGTGTGTGGATTTGTCACTTGCAATTGTTAATCTAAACAGTTGTTTTCTCAAATACAACACAGAGATTGATCTTTCTAATTGAGGATTACCTACCTTGGATCCAAAAACAGAGTAATGTTTAAATAGGTCTGTTGTTTCATCTAAAGAAAAAGAAAACTAGTGCAGGCTGTTTTTAATTATGGATCTCTAAATAGAGTGTCTCTTGTAAATCTCCTCTACTTTCTCTGGAAAAAAGGCATCTGGAACAACCTGATGCCAACCAATGAATCATTGTTTAAATAACATTAACTTATTGTATGCTGGTGCCCTATAGCATCTCTACAACCACCTGAAAAGAGGTTGTGGTCAGGCAGGGGTCAGCCTCTTCTCCCTGACAACCAGTGACAGGACAAGAGGACATGGTCTTAAACTGTGTCAGGGGAGGCTTAGGCTGGAGGAAGCAATTCTTCACAGAAAGGGTGCTTAAACATTGGAGTGGACTGCCCAGGGAGGTGATGGAGTCACTGTTGCTGCAGGTGTTTAAGGAAAGACTGGATGTGGCACTCAGTGGTGTAGTCTAGTTGACATGGTAGTATTTGGTCATAGGTTGACTCGGTATCTCGAAAGTCTTGCCACCTGATTCACTGTGTGAATCTGTAGCTATAGTTGACTGCTGTAGGTAAATTTCGAACTGAGAAGGTATTTAAAGAATGAATGGTAGCTTCTGCAAGGGCTTGTGTCCCAGGCACTGCATTGTGAGTGCATGAAAATTTAGATAAAGTTTGAAGCAGTAAGGAGGACCCGTCAGAAAAGTACTCGTTTGTATTTGTCAAGTGTCTGGTGTGCATGTTATTCTCTACTAGTGTAATTTTCAGGAATCAAATAGTTTACTAGTTTGTACAGTTCATTTGGTGGTTTGGGTGAACAGTAATGTTAAATAATTTGACAGCTCTTCAAAGCTATTGCATTCAGATAGTGAAGGCCAGAAATTTCTTTCCTGGGATGTGTTTTTCTTTTTAGTAGGTTTCCTCTTCCTTCTGCCATCCCAAATGCAATGATCTGTTTTCTGCTATTCCCACTTTCCTGTTAAATTTATGGTCTAGTCAGTGCGTATGCTTTTGCCTACGAGTCACATTGCTCTTCTAGCTAATTCTGTTGTCAGTAAGGAAATTGTTCACTCGAGTGTGATTACCCACGTGCATAAAATTGTGCAGGGCTGTGGCCTTAAATTGTGAGGTCTTTGGGTTGAGAAGTCAGCCTGGTTTATTTGTGTGTGAAGTGTCACATATGCTTGAGACACCATGTACACAGCATGAACTTGGAGTAACTGTTGGAGTAAACAATACAAATGAACTTTTGTTTCTGAAGATCTGTTTCTGAAGATAAGCAGCACCAGCAAAGAGCAAAACATTAACATGTTCGTTACGCTCTTGGTTTGTAGGATTGACCAATTTCCTTTGAGCTTTCTCTAAAAGAAAACATGTTCAGGCTGTGCAGAAGATGACTCTGAGATGGCAGGAAATTAACAACAGCAACAAGGTTAAAACAAGAACAGAAGGTCAGCAGGACAGCTCAGGCACTTGTATTAGGGAAGAGGCTGCAGAGCACTGAAAGAGTGGACTTTATTTCACATCCCACTGGTAACGCTTGGCTCTGGCTTGCAGCCCTGGGGAGAGAGCATTCATGTTCCCTCTCCAAAAGCTCTGCAGGCTGTCTGTTGGTGAAAGGCTTCAAGTCTGCTCCTTGCTAAAAAGCTTTCAGTATGCATGGTAAAGTTGTCATGATCTGGTCAGCATTTGTCTTTATTTTTATGGGTCATTGAGAGGTATAAAATGAAGCAGACAGTTTCAGAGAAGGCTGTATGTTATGTTGTGTAGAGAAAAGTGTTGATATCTCTCATTTGCAGAATAGCTTCAACCAAATAATGCCAGAAATTCCTGATCAAATGATATCTCAAAATTTTAATCAGAATAGCTACATGATCAGGAGAGCCAGAGGGCAAATAATGCCTTTGTATTTGTTACAGAAGGGGCTGACATAAAGAGATTCTGGCAGTCAGCAGTACAAGGAGTTAACACAGGTCTGTTTCTCAGCTGTGGACAACATGTAATGTGTTTTATCTCAAGAAGTCCTGTGGAGTGGAGGTTCTCAGAAGACATTGCATGTTTTGGTACTGTAATTTACCAGTGAAATAGGATGTAGTTTTCACCACTGACCCAAAATCTCTGGTTCTTTTTTGGCTTGTTTTATTAAAACTCATCTCTCATTTTATGCTGCTAAATTTACTGTCATTAATTGCAAGTATAGTAACTTTTGCTTGTAATTAAAACTACTTTGTCTAGGCTGGTGCATCTGAACTGAACCCACAGCAGACTTGCAGATGATTCTGGAGTATGCCGTGTCCTGCAGTCCTATTAAAGACCTGAGATTTCTGATCTTATATCATTAAAAAAAGAAACCTAAAATTAGTTCATTGTTCATCCATTTGGGTGATAATGTTTCTTGAAATTTGCTACAGCCATAAGCATTATCACCGTGAAATCTCGGGGAAGGACATTCTGTTCCCCTGTCAGCAGATTTGGGATCATCGCTTGAAACTGCCGACACCAGCCTTGGCACAGGCTGCAGAATTTCACATAATGTAACCCAGATGAATTACCCTGTACTTGCGCTTTGTTACAACGTGCAAACAGAACTGAGTCACTCAGGAAGAGAGATTTACCATGGCCAGGTTTTTCCACATCCTTGCGTGAAGCGCTCCGGGCCCGGCGCACGGTGTGTGCCAAGGTGCCACCGTCGCTGGCTGTGGCTGGTGCCCGGCCCGGGTGGCATGTGCCCCGTGCCCGGCCGTCGTGCCTGGCGTGCCGGAGCGGGCAGGCAACCCGCCGGGAACACGCTTCCTGTCTGTCCGCGGAGAAGGCAGCCACGTGCCTGCCTTCTGCAGAGCTGCTTCCACGGTCTTCGGGAAACCTCAGGATTGCTCTGAGGAATACTGTTACTTGTGTCTGTCCCCCAGCTCCTCCTAATAGCTTGTGCAAATTATGCAAACTTCTGCACAGCCTCTTGGAATGCAGGTTCTCAGGCTCTTTTCCCCCTATGGATTTTACCGTCTGCTTATGATTCTGATTTTGGGGTGACTGAGCATGGGTAAGCAAGTCCATGAATCCTTGGAGCATGTGCATTAATAAAAGCTTTTCTCTTTACAGGTTTTGCTGTGGTATATTTTGTCATTATGAGATGTCGTCTACCAGTGCTTCATTTGTGCAAATTAAATTTGATGACTTGCAGTTTTTTGAGAACTGCGGTGGAGGGAGTTTTGGGAGTGTCTACCGAGCGCGATGGATTTCTCAGGACAAGGAGGTGGCAGTAAAGAAGCTGCTCAAAATAGAAAAAGAGGTAAAAGTTTACTTTTCATTCACTTTGTTTGATGTGGTAACAAAAGCAAAAATTCTTTCCTAGTGTTTTGCATCCTCTAGGTAATGCACGCAAACTACCTTGGGAATTTTGTTTGTTTAATGAGAAGACTCTGTAAGCCATGAGGTTACAGTAAAGAGCAGTCCAAGCTGAAGGGGCTGATTTAAAAGCATTATTGATTTACCATTCACTGTTCTCTCCCACTTTTCTTGTTTCACAACTCTCCAAGCCTGGCCCTGAGGAGGAGGAGAGCTGGCTGCACCCGTGTAGCTACTAATTTCCCCTTGATACCACAGGCACATTGCTAGATAGGAAGAGGCAGCGTTCCTGTCATTACCTGATTCCATTTTCTACTCTTGACATCTGCTCCGTGGTTCACATCTGTCCGTCACTACAGGCTTAGAGTTGTCTGTTCCCTGCCTGCTGAAGATTTTGATCTAGGGCTCCAGTAGCTCCTAGTTAGTCATAGCCACATAGTCATAGTTTGGTTGTGCAATGAGGTAGTTTTAACCCTAACTGTTCTGCCAGTCACCTTCCCTTGGGCCATCTTGTGACCTGGAAAGGCAACTGGGTCCTTGGCAATCCTAGGGGAAAAGGCAGAATTAGCTATGTGCACTTTACCAGCTAAGGTTGGTTTGTTGTGTTGTTATATTTTTTAAAGCTTTTTAGATTTGCCAAAAAGTCCTTTTGATCCCTCAGCTTTGTACAGTTTCAGCAGAGACATGGTGTATGTGGTCCTCACAGTGCTCCAGTCAGCACACCCCAGTGTAGTGACGGACAGCACGGTTACTGGACTGCTGTTCCATCATGGCTGTATGTAACTTGTATACGGTATCCTCAAACTATTGTAGGAGGACAGTTACAAGCTGGAGGACAGCGGAGCAGTGCGAGGAATAATAGACTTAGTAATAATCGGACACCAAAGTTCATCCATTGCTGCAGCAGCGGAGCTGCCATGATTGTGTCATGCTTAGTGATGTGATAAGCATGTTTGATCATGATTGTTGCTGTCTAAAATAAGGGAGAAGGATCTCACAATTTTTCTAGGGCAATGGAAGATTTATACATTCTGCCCAGTGTCAGTTTGTGCTGTTCTCTTTATTTTTACTATTTGTTAATATCAAAAGATACCTGAAGAGTAAAATTTGTGCTATGCAGTATCAGTAATGCACTCCTTAAAAATAACCTGGCTGGCAGATCTCAGTCAGGGTCAGTGAAATACCTTTATTGAACATGTGTGTTTCTGAAGGGGTTACACCTGTATCTGTGCTAGACCTGTTGTTATGAACTTAAAGCATTTTTTGAAAGTAAATTTAAAAACAATAATACTACATCTTGTGATGGCATCAAACTTAAAGGAATGGGCAAGGATGGAGAAAGGAAAATCCCGTGTATTACTTGACACAGTTGGACCATTCAACAAAAATACATTTTTTGAAGACCGCACAGCACAAAGTTCAGCTTGGAGTAGCAAGGAACACAGGTTGCAGAGTAAGAAAAGGAAACCATATGCCAGAAAAAGTTTATTATAATTTAAGGGTTTATTTAGGGATTAGTGAAGACTTGCAACTCAGTAAGAGCTCATATCATGGTGCTGTTGGGCAAATTAGGTTAATTGTTTTGCATATGCAAATCGGGATCAAGTAATTTGTAACAAGCAGGCGTGCTTTATCTTGGTATGTAGCACTGGGAGAATTGTTGTTAGGCATATGTGGTTCTGTTATGTTTAAAAGAGTGTAAATGAACTGTAAGGGCAGCCCAAGGGAATCTACAAAACACAGAGTGGGGGTGTCAAGAGCTGGTGATGAATATCATCCATCAAGATGAGTTGACAGAAGGGGAGAAAGTGCCTTCCATCACAAATTTGTTTATTTTTCTTCAGACTGGTTACAATTTGCAGCTTAAACTAAACAAGACAGGTTATGGAAGCAGCTTGGTATGGGCACTTTCTCTTGGAAGTTTTCTTGGCAAGGTAGTGGAGAGGCAAGTGGTGATGCCTTAAATAAGTCTGACAAGCTTTGGCAGAACTTCTCTGTCAACAGCCTTAGTGAATTAAAAAGTAAGAGCTTAGATACAAAAATTGCCTTTTCATATGGAGAAAATGATGGGATAGTTTAATCTAGTGCAAAAAGTTATTGCAAGAACTAGTGCTTGGAATTTTTAGCCAGAAAAATTTGAATGGAAAGAAAAGCACAAATTATCAGGAGTGAGGATGAGTAACACTTGGCACAGACTACAGTTGAAAGGAGTAAAGATGGAAGATCCTTTTCATCTGTCTTCTCACTGAGATGTCTTTTTAGACAATTAATTTTGTCAAATTGTTGAGCTCAACACAGGAGCATTTGGCTGAAGTATAGTGGCCTGTGCTGTACCAGAGGCCAACTTGGTGGCCAAAAGGTCTTCTGACCCTAATGGCTGTCACATGTTTACATATGCAGCATCTTCATCTGTAGTGATGACAATAATGAATGTCTGTGACTAAACTGCACTGAAAGTCATGGTGAGTTAAAGACTCTTATGATATCAGTACAAAAGTAACTTGCTGTAACTCTTGTGTATCTGTGTATCTATTGGATGCATTTAGTCCAGAAAACCAATTATTCTGTGCATTTGGACAGTGCTCTCAGGCACTCTTGGGGATGGTCCTTTGTGGGGCTGAGAGTTGGATTTGCTTATTTTTGTGGGTCCCTTCCAGCTTGGCATAACCTGTGATTCTACTCTTTCTAGTTTATTTGGAAGGAAGTGTCCTTTTATCTCCATGACTGCATGTCTTGTATTTCTGTTAACTGCTGCCAATAATCCATAACAACTGATTAGAGGGAAAACATAGGAGAGTTGTGAAAAACTTGCTCAGAGGCATTTCATGCTAGCCAAGTCCTAGGGAACAAGCCAAGTCAATAGAGCTATGGTATCATTCTGCAAATATGTTCTATCTGTGTGTCATTTTATTAAACAAGCCAATCACAACCAGCAAAGATCGTGAAGGTTTTATATTAGCCAAGGGGCTAACAAGTTCTAACATGTGAAACAAAGCAATTTTTGCTCCAGCATAACATACTAGAATATATGCTTAGAAAAACTTAAAAATACTTGGAAGAGTGTTGCTCAGACGGATTGCTTTGAAACTCTTTGAAATTTGAGAAATACCTTTGCAAGGCATTAACTTTTTATAGACAGGCAGTAAAATGCAACTTTATGGGAAGAGATGTGTGTTTATGTGAAAAAATGCACCTAAACAGGTCTGATAGGAAAAATATATGTATGCTACAAGACCTTGATTAGAATATCAGATGTGAAACTGGGCAAGAATTGTGCTGATTAAGTAAAATATAGGAATGTGGCCTGAGTGATTAAACAGCAGCAAACCAAAAATTAAGTTGCCATTTTACTATCTAGTATAACTGCTATAGTGGTTTTAGGTTTAAAGCAGAAAACAGGAGTTCCTAGTGAATTGTTTTGTAGAAAATTAAGCTGTCAGCATGATATTTATAATGCATGTGGCAGAGTAGAAATGCCTCCTGTAGCAGGATCTGTCCTTTTGCCCTAAGTGATAATTGTGCCCACTCATTGAAGAAAATTGCACATCTACTGCTCCGGAAGTTGTTTGGTATTTTTGTGAGGGATTTATATGAATTATTAGATAAACCTGTAATTTGGCTCCCACTGGAATGAATGGGAGAGACTGGGGCCAGGGGCGCCTTACTCTGCAAATTGCTAGCAGTTCTTTTGACTCCATTATCTCGAGCAGATAACTGCTGGAGTGAAGTGTTACAAATGTTTTATGCCTTGCCATGTTAGCTTTTTACCGAAGAGCACTCACCTCCTTTGATTGCCCATCTCTGAAGTTCACCTGTTATTTGTCATTGCTTTTGAGGGCTGTGCTTTTGGTGGCATTTTGTTGGCAGCTGGTGTGTGGAGTGTGGTTCTTCACCAGGAGGTTTATTACTGCTGGAATTTCACCTGAAATTTTAATTTAATTTTAATACCACTGGTCTTTGAAAGTACTCCATGGTCCATAACCTGTCTCCATGCTATTGATGGGCAGCAGTATTGCTTCAGCCATTACAACCAGAGTACTTGGCTACAAGATCACTTGATTTCATGCAGTATATATGTTCCTGGACTCCTTCAAAATGCTGGCAGTGGCCTGTGCAAACTGCAGGAAAGTGGTGGGAAAAAAACCCAGTAAAATGTAATTGTAATCTTACTAGGAAATGCTTAAATATTTCTGGTGAACTGACTTGTGGTTAGAAGAATTTAAATTGAGCAGGAATAAGTATGCGTGCTTTGTTCAGTCATGCCTGTAATGCATTTGAGTTTTATGAGACTCAAAAATAAAAACATGCTTTCTCTAGTTTTGATGCTGTATTGCCTGGAGTCTGACTACCATGGAAGTTAATTTTATATTGTCAGGTGTTACGTGTATGTGTTACGTGTGTTGTAAGCTTTAGGGGATATTTAATGCTTCATAAAAATTTTCATATGGCATGTAATGCAACTTGTTCACTTTTTTGATTTTTATGATCCAATTCTGGAAATGACTGTCTAGAAGACATAGACTGTGCTTGTACCTTCTGAAGGGGATGAGTTAAGTATAATCACATGCATGTCACTGGACTTACCTCATTCATGTTTGTAGTGCTAAAAGAGAGCATGTGATAATTTTAATGTGGGTCATGAGAGTTCGGACTGGCAATGACTTGCAAGAGTAACAAGAGAAAAACAACAGAGTAAAATAAAACAAAACAAACTGAAATGGATAATTTAGTCCTGAGAGGGCTAAAAATAGTAAGTGTTCTTTTTCTTTGTAGTTTGTAGCTGGTATGGGTGCTCTGGTGCCAGCCTTGAGTGACTTTCTGCACTGGGTCCTGCCTGTAATGAAGGGCAATTTCAGTGGTCTATTAATATTTTATTAGCTCTTTCTAGGAGCTTCTACTCCCTTACCTCTTTCAGGTCTGAGTCAGCAAGTATTGAGAGTGATGAACACTGAGAGGGCTTAGAGGTTGTGAAGTTATGCAGGGTGTAGTTGAATAGATGAACTTTCCAGGGATATCTGCACCTAGACTGAAAAGTTATGAATTTCACAGGAAGTGATCTCATGGGAACCCATCCAGCCCCATAGTCATTCAAAAAAACCCAGAATCACAGAATCAACTAGATTGGATGAGACCTTTGAAATCAAGTCCAACCTATGACCTAATGCCACCTTGTCAACTAGACCGTGGTATTGACTGCCACATCTGGTCTTTTCTGAAATACCTCTAGGGATGGTGACTCCAGCACCTCCAGGGGCAGCCCATTACAATGCTCAGTCACTCTTTCTGTGAAAAACATTCTTCCTGATGTCCAGCCTAAACCTCCTCTGATACAGTTTAAGACCATGTCCTCTTGTCCTGTTGCTAATTGCTTGGAGAAGGGGCTGACTCTCACCTCCTTTCAGGTTTACTGCTATATGGTGTAAGCTGCTAAAAGCAGATAAAACTGTATTTATTATACCAGAGGAGTATCTTAAAATGTCTTAGTTTCTGTTTTACACAGTGGTTATTTTGCAAGGTTTTCTGTTTGAGTTTTCTTATATATTTTGCAAATTGGCTTAGAGCACTTCTCTTGGTGCTGACTAGGGTATTCTCAAATGGTATCAAGAGGATACTTAGAACCCTTTACAGACTGGAAGTTGTCAAAATTGCTTCAGATGCTCCAGCTGTTGTGTATTCTGTATCTTAGGATAAATCATTTTGGATAGGACAGACTTCTGCAGTGAGTCTGACTGATTCTTTATTTGCCCTATTATTGGCTTTTATTCAAGAGGAGTTTTCTGGAGGACTTTATTTTGTAAATTAATGTCAGATTTCCAGGAGTCAAGAAAGTCACTGCACGAGATTTTCCTAGTGGATGCTTTGGATAAGACTATGTTGTAATTGTCATGGCATACGTGTTGCAACCAAAATGTTGTTCAAACCCCATTTTTGGGAGACACCAGTATAATGGAAGGTGATGTAGCATTGCCAGAATACAATTAATCTTGTGAAAAACAGGCTTTAGTTTCATTTTGTCTGTTTTAAGATACTTCATTTCTGTGTCTCTCCCTGCTAAAACAACCTTGGAAACACAGGAATCCAGACATAGAAAAGTATTTGTCTGTATTTTGCTGCATTTTATTGTAATGGATTTTTTTTACTCGTGTATTTAAACATTCTTATACCAAGTTTTTCATTAAATGAGTAACAACTTGAGAGTTGCCTCATATGAATAGTGAGTATTTGCAGTACAAGTTGTGTGGCTTACTGGCTTTTTTTACCAACTTAATTTGAGATTCTTGCTTACACTGGCTTGTATATACACTTGTTTTTAAAAATCAAGCCAATTTTGGGGTTAATTTGATATGGACATTAGCTTCAGTGAAACTAATGTGTCAGGGCCCGTACTGGCAGTATGCAGCTTCAAAAGTTATTTTGAATTAGTTGAGACATAATAACTGTCTGTGGTGTAAACCACTAGATTCTGTACTAAAGTTGTAAAAGGGATAAGTATGCATGTCCTCTTGACTGGTGGCCAGTGTTGAACAGTTGCTATGTAAACAAATTTGATTAACAGGTAAATTATTGAGCTAAGATGCACCAGATATGTCTGTTGCTTCCTTTTGCTTGTCTTTTGACAAGTGCCTTAAACTTTGTAAGTGACAAGTAAAATTACGTTGCATGTGCAGCTCGTTAGGAATATAGGTATGGCTTCCTTAGCTTGGTTGAGTCACAGGAAATTACTGTGTGCCTGATCCCTGGGTTAGGAATATGTCTGTGAGGTTTGGACTCTTATCTCAGTTATATTCAATTTTAGGGATTTTTTTTTTTTTTTTTTTTTAAGAAGGTGCAGCATCTGCACATGAACAAATTTTGGGGGCTGGTTTCCCATAAATTATGAATAAATGTTTTTTAAAATAGAGAGAAAATTTCTGATTGTTTGAAAAACACTCTTTCTTATCTGCTTTGCTATCTCTAACATGCAGCCTGTTAGGATATTATTAAATATTCTTTACTTTTGTAATTAGTTTACTAATTAAACTTCCTTTGCATATAGTTTACTTCCACTGCATATTGTCTTAAATATTATTCTGTCAATTGCAAGTTATTGTTTGACAATGGGCTGCTCAGGTTTCCAGTAGATACTTAGTTGCAATTAAGGGCTTTTTTCGTAGGGTGGTTTAATTTGTTTGCTTGTTTATTTTTTAATGTGTGGGGTTTTTTCCAGTTTTTTTTTTTCTTAATTTTATTTTTAATTTTTCTCTTGATATGTTTCTTCTGTTTCAGTCTTCTTTTTACATGGATTCAGTTGCTATTTATAATTTGGAGGAGAGGTTGTGCTGCTTACTTTTTTTATGCCAGCAACCCTTGACATCAAATGGCAGCTCTTTTGTTTTCCCTCCCACGACATTTTGTGACCCTGAGCTTCTGTTGAAGTGATTATCTGCAAAATAATATTTTTGGATGTTTAAGCAGTCCTGAAGCTTTGCTGTGGAAATCTCGTGAATACAGAAGAAATCCTTTTTTCTCAAAGCTCTGTTTTAGGCTGTTGCAGGCTCAAGAAATTGAAGATTGGTTTAAGTTAGATTTATGTAGACATTTATTTAACTATATGGTTTCCTTAAAACTAAGTTACAGGTTAAAACTTAAAACTAAGTAACAGAAAATCACAAGGACAGGTGAGTGGTAACTTGAGAGATAAGTGATTGCATGTTTGAGTCTTACATGCTTTGAGGGACAGTGACAATTTACATGTCTGTGATCCACATTGAAATTTGTTGGTGTTGCAATTTCTGGGCATGCTAATTAAATAACTTGCACTCAGTGCAGCACACGGAGTGACAAATTGTTTCTGACGATCGTAGAGTGGCTCTTGAGGTGTGTGGAAGTATTGTGTGACTCTGACACAGTTTCTAGGTTGTTGCACGCCTGTGTGATGGTTCAGATGAAGTCAGAGACCTGTGCTGGAGTTGATGTGATCTCAGTCTGGGACCATTAATCTTCTGAAGGCCATTTCCAGGAGTATTGAAAGCTGAGCATGGGGCTGCAGTCTCTGGCTGGGTCCCTAAGCTACCCCCACACATGCAGTGGCAATGGAATTTTGAACTATGAGTTTTGTGCTTTTAAGAGGGCGATAAAATACCCTAGAGAACTAGATAGGCCCTACTTCCTTTTTTTTTGTTTTTTAGTCCTTAATTTTAAACTGGCTGCATGTGAGTAGTGTAAGGGTCTGGGGCACAAGATTAAGCTGAAAACAGAGTAGAAAAAAAAAAAATCCTACCAGTGCAAGCATCAAAATCAGTATTTTTAATTGTTCTGACACAACTAAGACTGTAAGTTTTATTTCATATTTACCTATTTCCACTTACTAAGGTGCTGATAGAGAAAGTTTCCTTTTTAAGAGGACCGTATAAACAGTCACAGGAAAACATTCAGATGTGTTTATGTTAGCTGGAGGCTGCAGAGGAGCCCAGAGAACAGCTTCAACATTAACTCTTTCTCTTATACTCAGTTAATTGTACTAACACACCAGGGAGATGAGGCCAGCAGGGGCAAACACAGAGCTGTGCTTCTGATCCAGCTGCCTCCAGACTGCCCTGTTTCTTTTTTAAAATGTTTCATCTGTTGCAGTTCAGCTACTGGGGAAGAATCCTATTTGCAAATACATGTTTGTTTGGTAGATTAATGTTTAGAGAATCTGAATTCTGCATAATTTCTGTTTAAGAGAGTCAGTTCCACAGGGAAACACAGGATCTCTTGCACACAGGAGGGGCCCCTATGGGTGCACCTCCTTGGCAAAATAGGGCCTGATCCTTGGATTTTGTTGAAGGGGAACAGTGTCACACACCTTCCCACTTATCTTCTGCCTCTGGTTGCTTATTTATTTTACTCCAGAACTCCTGAAAATTTGGGTTCCTTTCGGCTAAATGATGGGGGCAAGGGAGAAAAAAAATATTTTATGATATACATGACTGACAAAATAGCTGTGGGTTTTCTGTATTGGGCATCTGATTTACAGGAGCCACATCAAAAATAAGCATAGCTTGTAAAATCCCTTGAGCTGTTGTAGGAGAAATGAGGAAGCTCTTGATAGACATCAGAGGATGAGATGCAGTTGCTTGTACCAAGTTGCTCTTGGAAGGTGGGAAAACCAAAAGACAGGCATGCAGGCTGGGCAGGGGCAGCCTTTCAGTGAAAGCTGAGGGACTCTGGAAATTATTGTCTGGCAGAGGCAGAATAGGAGAGGTAAGTAGGTTGTTCTTGAAACTTGTAATTTGCTACAGGTAGTAGTTGTTGCACCCTCAAGCTAATGAGTGGGATTTTCCAAGAGGTTTTCTTTTCCTCTCGGAGGAATCATAGAGCTGAGAAAGTGTTGTGCATGCCCACGTGAAATTAAAGGGGGGGAAAGTGCAGAAATCACTTCTTGTCTAATCTTGTAACAACTTTAATTTTAGTAATGTTAGATGCATTTGAGGCAAACCTTTCAAACATGAAGGCTTATCAGTAGTGATTGGTGGATTTCCATTTTTGTGAACTGTGTACTTTCAATGTCCTAAACCAAGGAAGTGGCTTTTTGACTTCTCCATAAGGGTATGTCTCGGAATGCTGAGGGTGCTGTGTGTGATGTAAGTATGTAGCAACAGTTGGCTACAGTTTGGAGCTGTTGAATTCTTTGTTTTGGATGTTGCCTTGCTATTACCCCCATAACAGTTTGTCAGAGCCCTAAAGGCAAATTCAAGTTCCAGACTCTGATCAAAAGGACCACACATTTTGGAGTTCTGCTCTTAACTTTTGGGTTCTCAGTTGTTTATTTATTTGTATTAAAGTCTTTATTCTAAAGTCATCTCTCCAAGCCAGTGTCTCATCTGTCCTGTGCAAGAAGTGGCAGGAATGTGCTTTCTGGCACTGGGCTCTGAGTGGTTTACTCTGTTCCCATTACAGACAGATTCCCTGTAAGTGCTATAATTCTGGAAGGAGTCCTGCAGGTTTTCACTGACTAGGAATAAAGCTCAGTCCTCCGAGGATCAACAAGCATTCTGTTTTCTCTTAATAAATTTGAAACCTGCAGTAAGGAATTTCCTGCCTTTTCACTAGTATGATTCTGTGCTATACTGTGAGAAGTGGGATATTTGCTGCCTGTTACAGCTGTTAGTGAGATGAATGTGAAGGAACAGCACTAACAGGGTGCCTGACTCAAGAAATTTAGGGCAAGTGACACTTGATTCTGTAGCAACATTGGCATCAGCTGTTAGCTCTGGTGAGATGGCCATTGCCTTGAAACTGTGACCCGAGTTTCCTTTTTGAGAAATGAAGAACCTGCAAACCCACTTCAAAGACCAGGGCAGCTGCTTTGTTTGTCTTTAAAAATCTGTATTTCTACCTTTTTGCTTGGTCAATGTTTAGAACCATTGAAAAAGTAAATGTGACACGGGGACTGAGATCCTGCAGCTAGAGCTCCTTTATAATTACATATTCAACCACAACCGCACAAAAGAAAATGAGAGTCCCTTTTCCTTTATGTACCTTATTTCAGTTTTCCCTTAGGTTTAAATTGGCATTTTGGGCTATATTCGCTTGAGCCACTGAAGAGCTTATCAGAAAGGGAAGGAAACAGAGGGAGGGAAAGAAAGATAGATTTCCAAATGACAAGCGTTTGAATAGTCGAAGTTCAATCCCTAAAACAAAAAGTGGAATCTTTTTTTTTCTAAATAATGTGCTTTACAGTCTCACCTCTCATCTTGAGAAACATAAAAGAGCAAGTAAAAGAGATGACCCAAATCACAGAGTCCTTTGAAAGAAAAAATTCAGCTGTTTTGAACACTTACAATCAAAGGAAGTGGTTTCCCTAATTACATGAACTATGTGAAAGCTCTCAGAATAGCTCTTCCACCCCAGGATTCCTTGCACTTTAGAAGTTTGCATAAAAGCTCACATGGAGAATCAGATGCAAAGTGTTTGATTCAAATTTTATTAGGCAGAAGTGAGCATACATTCCTGTCTCTGGGTTTGACAGCTGCTTGGGTTTGGACCACAAGCTTGGGTTTGATGGATTTTAGTCCTATATTTAAATCTTTCACTCTTCAAGTTCTCTGGTGAGACACCCCTATCGAGAAAAGTAGAATTGAAAAAATGGAGAAAGGATATAGGGATTTCTTTGTGAGCTTTCAGTTGAGGATTCTTCACTCTGATTAGGCTGTTCATTGTTGTGAAAACCCCTCTGTGTACACAGCTCATACGAGGAACTTTGCTTTCTCACATTTTAAAGAAACTGTGTGTCTTAAAATATATATTTGGAAGAATTGCGACTTGGATTCTACTACTTCAGTATTACTTTAGCACCACCATTTACATCAATTCACCAAAATTCTGACTTCAGTAGAGACTTTGAACAAAAAAGCAGTATTTTCAAAAGACTAATACACCTTGTGGTTTCTTTTTGTACATACACAATAATAAAGGTATCTTAGTCTAAACTAAACAGTGAAGACACATGAAAAAGTGCAGCACACTTCTAAAAGCTTAAGATCTCTGGGGCTGTCTCTGAGGATACAATATGTACTAATTAATGGCTTAACAATTTAAAAATAATATTTGCAAGGTTTGCAGTAATATGCCAGACACTTGCTCTGCACAATAGTGACCTCAAAATGGTCTCATTCTTCCCTCAGAGCTAACTACGGTAATTATATCTAGATTTGATAAAGACAGAGATAATTGATAAAATTGACCTCGAGGAGAGATCTTAAAACTCTTCAAAGTGCAGCAATTCAAACTCAAGAAGGAAAAAAGGCAGGAGGGTTATGACAGCCTTCTGCATATATGGAATTGGCCAAATCCTCTTTATAGTAACACTGTATGCCAATTGCCAACTCTCCTTGAAGAGGAGGAGGAATGTTTCTCTAGGTCCTTTTTTTCCTGCCAATACTGTTTTGTTTTTTCTCCCTCTCTTCCCAGGCAGAAGGGAGGACATTATCTGGAATAAGAGAATTGTGTCCTAGAAGTAAACACCTTCAGGAGGCCAGTGGTGTTGCAAGTAAAGTGTGCAGCACAGTAGCAGCACATGTAGAAAGGGAAGGGAAATGTCACATAGCCAGGACAGGGTTATGTGTTACAGCTGTGACAGGGTGGAAGAGTTCTCGCTGTGTCTTCCAGAGAGTTGTGTCTCTGGCAGCAAAGCTTTACTAGAGGATGATTTTTGCTTGCTTGAAGGGGAATGCTTGAAGTCATTCCAGCCTTGCTTGACCTGAAGGTGGCATGGAAAATTACATCTGCTTGTGTCTGATCCTTGATAGGAGTCAATTTCTTAGGCAAGAGTTTGGGTATGTCAGGCACTGGAAAATGGGGAGCTGGAGTTTATGTGATGTTATTATTCTTCCATGCCAAAGGACCTGTTGCAGATTTGAATGTACTTTGTGCACCAAACATCACGGAACTCCTGGGCCCTGGATCCAGCTTGTGAGCTCAGTTCATTGTACTGGACTTTGCTGATCTAATCATTGTCATGCTTGGAGCATAAATCAGTTAGTAGTTATGCAGAGGCTACAGGCATTGCTGGAATAGGAAGAGATGCAAATTCTCTCTGCTGCACTCAGATTCAGATTGGAATCGTCATTAGCAGCAGCATGATGCCTTCTCTTCAGCTCTTTGGGTACAGCCCAGGAGAGAGGTTTTGTTGGACTCTGCATGTGATCCTGGTCCTGAAAGTTCCTGTGGTCCTATATATATACTGTTCCTACTTCCTCTTTGCTGTTTCATTTATTGCAGGTCCTCAGCAAGCACAGTGCAGGGCAATGGAGGAAGTAGTGCAGGCCAGTGGTTGTAAGCACAGAATAGATGATCTTAATTTTGTAACTGGCCTTTTAAACGTTATTAATTCCCCATTAGGTATGTGTGATGTTCCTCTTGTATTAGTAAGTACAGACATAGGTAGGTTACGGTACCTCTGGTTGTTCTGCCCAAAATTTGGGGAAGGAACTGAATAAAGATATTGTTGTTTCATTGGAGAAGAACAATGAGTAAACAGACTTTAGACCTAATTTGGTATCCTGTAGTGGTACGAGACCCCTGTGAGTTCCCTGCTCCTTGTAGGTCTGCAGGACTCAAAACAACTGCCCTTGTAGGTCACTCTAAGTCAGTCTCACTCTTCTAGATAGGTTATTCTGGATTTCCACTTTCTGCTGAGTTTAGAGATACTGGTATTCAAGTTACTACCTTTTTAAAAATGTATTCCTATATGACAAAGATTAGAAATGCAATAGTTGTTATTGCCATATCTATGTAAGCCGAGAGCTATAAGGACACCTAGATAAGATAAGGAGTTCTGTGTACAAGAAATGCATCACGTGAGAAGTAAAGGAAAAACTGAAGTTACATGTCAGAAATATATAGTGTAGACTAATACTAATAAATGTGGATTTGACACTAAAAGCATTTTGAAAATATTGCTAGTTTTCCTCCAAAGTTTTTATCTTAGTCATTGTTTTACTTTAAATTTTTTAGTTCTTGTGGAAAAAAGATTGAGCTACTGTAAAGGCAGCAAAAAAAATCCCAAGAAAAAATAAACATTGGGTCCATGTTAGTCTAGTTATGCTTTGTCTAGTTATGTTTTTGAGTGACAGCTGGAGAGAGTCTTGTGCAGAGCTCTAGCAGCCCATGTGGAAAACAAAACCTTGTTGTTTGCTGTTAACATACAACTGGTAACACATCTTGTGCAGTGTTTTTTTCATAAGGGTGAGCTCAGACTGCCTGGCTGAGGAACATCTGGAATTACAACATTCGCTAGGATTCTAATAAGAGGGATTCCCATCAAGTGTCGTCCCTGTCATTAGCTATAGTAGGTTTGATTTATCCATTCTAAGACAGGCTTTAAGTGAGTGTTCATCAAGAACATGATGGGTTTTTTTTTCCCTGTGGTTAAATTACAGTTTTCATGATCAAGATGGAAAATACTTCATTGTAAAGATCATAGCTCCTTTAGAGGAGTGGATCAGGATGCATAAGTACAGCTGTTGCTATCTCTGTTGCAGTCTATGCTAGTTTTTCAGCAAAAGCCATGTATATTGAGGTTTGACTTGTTCTAGTTATCTTATCAAGATTCCTCATAAATACCTTACAGACCTTAGAAAAATCACTGCTCTACTTATATATGTATAGCCATGGGTTCTTGAGAGGGGATTAGTTTTGTCCATCACTTTCATACCAAAATGCCTTTCCAACAAGGTGCTTGTGAATCCTACAGTGACTTGAATATCAGAAATAATTTCCTTGGATATTTTTCCATTTGTTGAATCTGGAATGATCCCTGTGTTGCATATTAGCCATATCTTCTCACCTGCAGAGTATGCCAGGAGTCAGAAAGTTTCAAGGGGGTTTTTTTCTGTTGTATTTTAGGAATGTTGAGGAATTTGTTACTGTTCTCCATAGTCAAGGCAGGTTTGTATTGAAAGTAATTGTGAGTAACTTGGAAAATTTCCCAATGCTGAAAAGAGAAATGATGATTGCTGAAACTAAACAGTTCTATGGGAATTCAGGTATTCCAGCCCTGCTGTTTAGTCTCCTCATCTGTTGTTTCTACTCTGTTGCTGGTGTTGCTTTGCAGCTGGAGGCAGCTTAGTACTCCAAATGTGCCTGAATTAAAAATTAAAAAATATCGTGGACGTTGCTAATTTCTAAACTCTTACAGCAATATAAATACAGTTTATGCATGTTTGTAACGGTTTTACTTCATGTGAACAGCAGTAGTGAAGTCCAAACTAAACTTGTTCTTGGCAGATCTGCCTTTATCAGATACCTTAATATTAAATGCTCATACAATCTCACGTTGTACGCTGCAAAATGTAACAGACCTATGGGTATATTTCTACTTGAAATCTGTCTGAAAAGTGATTTTTTCCCCATAATCTTTGTTTTGGTTTTTTGTTTGTTTGGATTTTTTTGTAAATGGCAGTAACATAGAATTTTTTCAAGCTTACTAACCATTCTGTAAGGATTTTCTGCAGAAAGTGCCTCTGCTTAGTTTAGTCAGTCTGTTAGCAGCCTCCTCTCTCACAGATACCAAGTTTATAGCCCTTCTCATGAGGAAAACCAGCACCATGACCTGCAGTTTCTTGGTTAGTGTTGTATGAGCTCCACGTGGTCATTCTACTGAGCTGATGGAGGCCAGAGGAAGGATTGAGCCAGTTAGCTTGCTCTCACTCCCTCTTACTGCGCAAGGCAGAGGGTCTGCTGCCACATCACAAGGACAAAGCCCCTGTGATTTTTAGAGGGATCAGCTGGCTTTTCATGGGCTGAGCCAGCCTTTGCAGTGTTTTGACAGGCATGTTCTGAATTTTCTAGCTAGGACTTTTAATCCCCAGCCTTCAAATTATCCATAATGTACCAAGTTCTGTGCGAAGGTTGCTGTAAAGAACTATAGTAGAGTATAAAACTCAGTTTTCTTTTCAAATGGTCAATATCTAATACATTTTCCTACTAATGAATCCTATGGTGTTACATGATGCAAATTATTTATTTTAAAGTACATTTCATAAGATGGGGTGAGCCTAGAACAGAATACAATAAATTTATGTCCATCTGCCTTATCTGTAGTATATTATTATAGTTTAACAGAAATGAACTGTCTTGGTAATGTGCTTTTTCTTCCTTCAAGATTGTAACCTTGGAGTCAATACAAGGTATTTAAAGTGTGTGTTTCTATCACAGTATCTCCAAAAATGAGATGTTTTTTGCAATATACACCAGTAGGTTTAAAATAATGGTAAAATGGTTATATAGCAATAAGAATTTATTAGTTTCCTGTACATTTCCACTTTTAGTCTCTGGGATTTGTAACAGTGTTGAATGTAATTTTGATG